>NC_134887.1:4334347-4416847 GCF_041734735.1 Babylonia areolata
AAATATTGAATGACTAAGAAGTGCAAGTTTATAAAATATAACATTACTCAAAATATAGAGCACCACTATTTATGTGATATTCACTGTCGGGGTGGAGGGTGGGGGCAGAACCGCGAGGAGCGACACAATACCCCTTAGCTCCCTCCCCTCCAAACAAGGGCTCATATCTTTCATTTAAAATACGTCAATAATAATAACACAAGAGGTTAAAAATTTTTTTTAATTTTTTTTCATTACTGTCTAAGAAGAGGGTGGGGGCAAAAGTCGCGAGGAGCGATACCCCTTCGCTCCCTCCCTTCCAACAAGAGTTCATGTATTGTCGTGTATATATGGTGAGTATGGCTCAGCTCATAACGCGGGTGGGGGTGGCAAGGAGAAACCCCTTCGCTCCCACGGTACAGCAAATGGAGTCCGAGCGGGGAAAAAGAGCGGGAGGAAGGGGGGGGGGGTGGGGAGGGGGGGAGGGTCAGAAACGATGGGACAAGGGGAAGGAGCGGGACGGGGCGGTGGAGGGACGGAGGGCCGGGGAGGATGGGGGAGGGGAAATTGTGGGACGCATGGAAGTCGAAAGATCGGGATGTCGCCATCAGAACAGATAGCCTCTTTCTAAGGTATTTATAAGTTCTGCAAATTTAATGAGGGGTGTCCACCCTAGTGGGCCCTTCCTAGTTGTTGTGACATGTGTGCATGTTAGTTTTGCTGATTCTAACAATAATCTTAATTCGGAAAAGTGTGAGTGAATTTCTGTGCAGGGGTCAAAAAGATGTTTCATATTTAAATATTGTCTGCAATTACATTTAATTTGATTGAATTTGGATTTGATGCCATCTGTCCTGATGCGAAAGGTCAATTTTTGTATGTGCAGTGGGACCCGGAGGAAGAGACCTCCTCTAACACGGGACGGGTCCCACCCGCGAACAGCGGCCACTCGGCCCAGTTCTGCCTCCCACTGGGTGCGGACTGCCCGTCTGATCATTGATCTCGCCTCTGAAACCGAGAGGCCCACGTTCGAGACGTTGATTGTCCGGCCCATGGCCGCCTCCTTGGCGGCTCTATCTGCCAAATCGTTACCAGGTATATCTGAATGCGAGGGGATCCAGATTAGTTTTATTAAGGTACCTTTGGTAACGATTTGGTGATTTAGGAGTAATATTTCTTTAATTATTTCGTTTCTGTTTGATGTATTATTTTTAATTGCTGTTATAGCTGACTTGGAGTCGGAGAGGATCGCAACTGAGATGGGAGGGTTCTGCATATCGTTGATGTATGTACAGGCCATACAAATGGCCCAGAGTTCTGCAGTGAAAATGGATATATTATCATTTAACTTATATTTGTGTGTGACTTTTAGAGCGGGGATGGAGAAGGAGCTGCCAATATGTGTATTGTCTAGTTTGGAGCCATCAGTATAAATTTGAAGTGAATGTGCAATGGACTGGATTTTTTCTTTTGCTTTGTAACTAATAATATTTGGTTGGTATTTCTTTGATATTTCTTCGAGTGAAGTATCTACCGTTAGTGGTTCCAACATCCAAGAAGGAAGAGGAACAGAGAATGGTTTAGTAATAAAGTTTGTATTTATTTCTGCATCTTTAAGTGTAGGTGTAATGTAATCCGTGATTTGTGTGATTGTTCTGTATATATGTGGTGTTTTTTCCTTAATTTTTTGAAAGTTGGTAATATTACTTTCATCTCCATAGAGTGGTGAGAAGACAGCCTGTGTAGGGTTTTCAGTCGCAAAAGAACGTATGGCATAGTTTGAACAATTTAATTTAATTGTATAGGGCAGGGGCATCCAATCTATGTCCCGATAGATTTGTAAGGTAGTGGCATATCTGGGGAGATCAAGGGCAAGGCGCGCGGCGCGAGCTGCGAATATCTCGGGCGTCGGGTCGGAAGGCGGCTGTGCCTTACGGCGCGACTGCCATTGGTCGATCGGTGAAGCGAGCGGGCTGTGTGCAGGCTTCATGACGGTCTTGAATAAAACGCTGCTGGGGCGCTGCAGTGAGGTCAGTTTGCTACTTGCTATCAACTGAAAGTGAAAAAACATGTCTGGACGTGGTAAAGGAGGAAAAGTCAAGGGAAAGAGCAAGTCCCGCTCTTCTCGCGCGGGACTGCAGTTCCCCGTGGGGCGTATCCACCGTCTCCTGCGCAAAGGCAACTATGCTGAGCGTGTGGGTGCTGGAGCCCCTGTGTACCTGGCCGCCGTGCTGGAGTACTTGGCCGCTGAAGTGCTGGAGTTGGCAGGCAACGCCGCCCGTGACAACAAGAAGACGAGAATCATCCCTCGTCACCTTCAGCTGGCCATCCGCAACGACGAGGAGCTGAACAAGCTCCTGTCCGGTGTGACTATCGCTCAGGGTGGTGTGCTGCCCAACATCCAGGCTGTGCTTCTGCCCAAGAAGTCCCAGACCAAGGCCCCCGGCGGCAAAGCCTAAGGGAGCACTCATCACTCACTTTCCACTAAGTGACCCAGGTCCTTTTAAGGACCACCCTTTTTCCCGAGTGGGTTGGCCAATCTCGCTGCCACAAAGTTGTGTTGTGATGCGTCTGGATGTGTCAGATGCTTACTTTGCAACACACTGACACAAAATAATGCATACGTTATATACCGGCACAACACATGTGTGCACACAAATTACACATGATAAATAGATAGACAGAGAAACTGACTGATCAGCTGATCGACTGGTTGCATGTGATACGTGTGGCATCGCTCCTCCCCCCACCCCCTGCACGCACACACCACAGATAAATACCTACCTACCTACCTACATACACACATACATACATACATGCGTACATACATACACATGGTCGATCACGCTGCATCATAGTTTCTTTTGTGTTGTCGCTGACATGTCCACAGCTGCCAGTCAGTCTGTGTTGTGTTCTGTGTGTCGAGGAGCTGCTGCTGCTGCTGCTGCTGCTGCTGCTGCTATGTTCTACACATACTGATACATTGGCACACATCTAACATCTGCCAAGCACATGCTGCAACGTGATCAACCAGGCCTTGAGGGGAAAGGGGGTGGAGGGAGAGAAAGGAAGAAGAAAGAGAAAGAGCAGAAACAAACAAGTGGATACATAATTAAATGAATGAATAGATAAGTAAAGAAATGAACTTCAATAGGAAAATAAAGAAAAGAAAAAAGTAAGCAGACAGATAATGAAATAACATAAACAGGAGGAAAAGAAGAAGAAATGAACATAAATAAGAAGACAATAATGATAAAGAATAAATCAACAAATAAGCACATAAATGTGAACAAACATACAGAAGACAGATAATGAAATAATATAAACTGGAGGAAAAGAAGAAGAAATGAACATAAGTAAGGAGACAATAATGATAAAGAATAAATGAACAAATAAGCACATAAATGTGAACAAACACATAGAAGACAGATAATGAAATAATATAAACTGGAGGAAAAGAAGAAGAAATGAACATAAGTAAGGAGACAATAATGATAAAGAATAAATGAACAAATAAGCACATAAATGTGAACAAACATACAGAAGACAGATAATGAAATAATATAAACTGGAGGAAAAGAAGAAGAAATGAACATAAGTAAGGAGACAATAATGATAAAGAATAAATGAACAAATAAGCACATAAATGTGAACAAACATACAGAAGACAGATAATGAAATAATATAAACTGGAGGAAAAGAAGAAGAAATGAACATAAGTAAGGAGACAATAATGATAAAGAATAAATGAACAAATAAGCACATAAATGTGAACAAACATACAGAAGACAGATAATGAAATAATATAAACTGGAGGAAAAGAAGAAGAAATGAACATAAATAAGAAGACAATAATGATAAAGAATAAATGAACAAATAAGCACATAAATGTGAACAAACATATAGACATGCACACACGCTCAGCCGCTCACAAACACACACACACACACACACACACACACACACACACACACACACACACACACATACACACACACACACTCAGTCACCACACACTGACTGACTGACTGACTGACTACCTAATTGTTTTCCAACGGTGGAGATATAAGCACACTGGCAGTCTTACGTGCATGTGCCGTTGTTTCAGACACACACAGACATGTACAAATATATATTTAGTTGAGAGAGAGAGAGAGAGAGAGAGACCGATTGTGTATATGTTTATTATCGCCCTTGGCTATGACCTGTGAACCGAGTCCG
This sequence comes from Babylonia areolata, assembly GCF_041734735.1. Classification (NCBI taxonomy): domain Eukaryota; kingdom Metazoa; phylum Mollusca; class Gastropoda; order Neogastropoda; family Buccinidae; genus Babylonia; species Babylonia areolata. Next base: position 4,338,548 of record NC_134887.1, read on the forward strand.
CCATTGTGGTTCAGGGGTCAGATAAAACATGGACAGCGAGTGGCTGGCTGGGAGGCCTTTCAACCAATGAAAACAACGTCGTGAGGCTGCTCCGTGTCGTTCTTTGAGAGACGGCAGCTGCGCATAAAAGGCTGAAAAACTGTGCGATTTACATTCTGTTGCAGTACAGTTGCCAAAGGAGAAACATGTCTGGTCGCGGCAAAGGAGGTAAGGGCCTGGGAAAGGGGGGCGCCAAGCGTCACCGCAAAGTTCTTCGTGACAACATCCAGGGTATCACGAAGCCCGCTATCCGTCGTCTGGCACGTCGTGGTGGTGTGAAGCGTATCTCCGGCTTGATCTACGAGGAGACCCGTGGTGTGCTCAAGGTTTTCCTTGAGAACGTTATCCGGGACGCTGTCACTTACACGGAGCATGCCAAGAGGAAGACAGTGACGGCCATGGATGTGGTGTACGCACTGAAGCGTCAGGGTCGCACCCTGTACGGCTTCGGCGGTTAGACAACAGCAACTGCTGTCTGCCCCTCTTCCCAGACCCACTCAATCAAGCCCTTTTTAGGGCTACCAAATTTTCACAAGAGAGCTGGTGTGTCCCATTGTGTGTCATTTTCCAGCCAGTGTGTGTTGCGTGTGTGTGTGTGTGTGTGCGGCACAGTAAGCTGTGATGCAGTTGCATCATTGTTGTCACTGACCAGTCCAGCGAGCGAGTGTGTTCGTTAGATACCTAGCAGCTAATATTATCTCACCTAACCCAAGCTAAGTTAAGTTCAGCTAAGCTAACCTCACCTAACCACAGCTCAGCTCAGCTCAGCTGACATGCTACGCAGACACACAGACAAGAGAGGGTTTTGAAAAGCTAAAAAAAAAAAAATATATATATAAAAAAAATAAAAAAAAGACCTAGGAAGAGAAGGGCAAAAACGCGGCGACGGGAGCTGGAGAGGTCAGAGTTGAAAGGTGCACACACATACACACACACACACACACACACACACACACACACACACAGAGAGCAGGGAGTTGTTACGACGTGCTTTTGATTGGTGGGCAGGCGTGTTGTGGACCAATGAGGAGAGAGACTGAGAATGGCTTGCGGCTGCTGCTAACCTTTGACCCGACCTGTGAACTGTGAACTGTCGTACTCGATCGACTGTCAATGGCTGCCGCTAACCTCTGCCCCCTGACCCGTCGTGACCAGAGCTAAGGAGGCTGGAGTAGTTGTATGTCGTAGACCTATCTGTTTATTTTCACTGATCAACTTGATGTGTCCATCCCCCTCTTAATGTATGTATGTGTATATGCTCTTAGCTGAGGCTTGGTAATTGCTGAATGCTGTTTTGTTCTCATGCTATGTATATATACATCTGATCTGATCTGATCTGGTGTGGTGTCATGTTTTCATGATAATTTATTTATTTGTTCATTTTGCTGTGGCTGCGATTTTAAGGTACAGTATTCACACACATGATATGATATGATTTGATATGACATGATATATGATAGGATAGGATATATCATATTATGTTTATATATATGCAATGAGAAAGACCAGCTCTCTTGGGAAAATGAGGGTGGTCCTGAAAAGGACCTTGATGTGATGTATGTGCCGGGGTGCTGCTGAACTTAAGCACGCTCTCCTCGGATACGACGGGCCAGCTGGATGTCCTTGGGCATGATGGTCACACGCTTGGCGTGGATGGCACACAGGTTGGTGTCCTCGAACAGACCGACCAGGTAGGCCTCGCTGGCTTCCTGCAGGGCCATGACGGCAGAGCTCTGGAAACGCAGGTCAGTCTTGAAGTCCTGAGCGATCTCACGGACCAGACGCTGGAAGGGCAGCTTGCGGATCAGCAGCTCAGTGCTCTTCTGGTAACGACGGATCTCACGAAGAGCCACTGTACCGGGCCTGTAACGGTGAGGTTTCTTCACACCTCCCGTGGCAGGGGCGCTCTTGCGTGCAGCCTTGGTGGCCAGCTGCTTGCGTGGAGCTTTCCCTCCGGTCGACTTACGGGCTGTCTGCTTGGTACGGGCCATTTTCTTTGTTCGTGTCTTTCAGCGAGAGAGACGGTGAATCCGACTCGCCGCCGCGAGGCCCTTATATACCGGGCAGCGGGGCCAGTGCAAGTCGAGCGGTGGCGGTGGTGAACCAACCAATCGTCGCCAAGCTTACGTCTCTTCATGGCCAATGAAATCTGCCCCACAGGGCAGTACTGGTACTGCTGCGACTGACACAGTAACTGACGACCAAGTCTGTGTGTGTCGGTGTGTGTGTGTGTGTGTGTGTGTGTGTGCGTGTGTGTGTGATTGCACTGACTGACTGACTGACTGACTGACTGACTGAAACCGCACAGACAGATAATTATATCTGACCTAGATATATCTGACCTAGATATCCTGAGGCAATGGTGCTGACGACCAAGTGTGTGTGTGTGTGTGTGTGTGTCTGTGTCTGTGTGTTGCGTGTGTGTGCATGTGGGTGTGTGTACATGTGTATACGTATGTGTGTGTGTGTGTGTGTGTGTGATTGCACTGACTGACACAGTGACGGTACTGACTGAGAGAGAGAGAGAGAGTGTGTGTGTGTGTTGTGTGTGTGTGTGTGTGTGTGTGTGTGTGTGATTGCACTGACTGACACAGTGACGGTACTGACTGAGAGAGAGAGAGTGTGTGTGTGTGTGTGAATACGTGCGTGTGCATGTGTGTGTGTGTGTGTGTGTACATGTGTATACGTATCTGTGTGTGTGTGTGTGTGATTGCACTGACTGACACAGTGACGGTACTGACTGAGAGAGAGAGAGTGTGTGTTGTGTGTGTGTGTGTGTGGTTACGTGCGTGTGCATGTGTGTGTGTGTGTGTGTACATGTGTATACGAATCTGTGTGTGTGTGTGTGTGATTGCACTGACTGACACAGTGACTGTACTGACTGAGAGAGAGAGAGAGAGAGAGTGTGTGTGTGTGTGTGTGTGTGTGTGTGTGATTGCACTGACCAACTGACTGACTGACACAGTGACGGTACTGACTGAGAGAGCGCGCGCGTGTGTTTGTGTGTGTGTGTGTGTGTGATTGCACTGGCCGACTGACTGACACAGTGACGGTACTGACTGAGAGATAGAGAGAGAGTGTGTGTGTGTGTGTGTGTGTGCGCGCGTGCGTGTACATGTGTATACGTGTGTGTGTGTGTGTGTGATTGCACTGACCAACTGACTGACTGACAGTGACGGTACTGATTGAGAGCGCGCGCGTGTGTGTGTGACCAAGTGATTGCACTGACTGACTGACTGACCGATCGACTGACTGACACAGTAAAGAGAGAGAGAGAGTGTGTGTGTGTGTGTGTGTGTGTGTGTGTGTGTGTGTGTGTGTGTGTGTTCATGTATGCGTGTTCGCGTGTACTGAGATGGTTGTCGGCCGGCGTGTGCAGGCTTGTGTTGCCTTGATCAGGGTCACTGACACCATCTTTGACATGGCAGTGTGTTCTTCAGTGGAAATATCACTGATAGCTATTTGTTATCTGATACTGCTACTACTACTACTAGGGTGGGGGTTATGGGTTCAGCGGTTGGGTGGTGGTGTGGGGAAGAGCGAATATAATCATGCATGCACACATCGTAATAACTGGTATACGCACACATCTACGTTCAGTGTACGTCGTCGTGTTGTTGTAGAAACATTTACTTTTCGTATCCTCTGGTATATGTATGTATGTATGTATGTATGTGTGTGTGTATGTATATTGAATTATTGGCTGACATTAGAATTAAACAGATCGAGTTCGAGTTCAGTGGTAGATCTGATTTATGTTCAGCTCAGCTCTTACTATCTTACTATAATTATTTATGACAACTGAGTCAACAAGATAGACCAGTCTCGCTTTGGAAAAGATGGGTGGCCCTGAGAAGGGCCTTTGGACAGCAGGGAAAGCTGTTCCTTCGGAAGGAAGGCAGGTCTACTTGCTGCTGGTGTACTTGGTGACGGCCTTGGTACCCTCGCTGACAGCGTGTTTGGCCAGTTCACCAGGCAGCAGCAGACGCACAGCAGTCTGGATCTCGCGGCTGGTGATGGTGGAACGCTTGTTGTAGTGGGCCAGTCTGGAAGCTTCAGCGGCGATTCTCTCAAAGATATCGTTAACGAAGCTGTTCATGATGGACATGGCTTTGCTGCTGATACCAGTGTCAGGATGCACCTGCTTCAGCACCTTGTAGATGTAGATAGCATAACTTTCCTTCCTCTTCCTCTTGCGCTTCTTGTCTCCGGCACGGACGGCCTTAGCCTTGCCGGCTTTCTTGGCACCTTTGGAGCTGACTTTGGGTGGCATTGTCGCACGTTGAACGAGTGACTGAATGCAAGGCGCGCGGCGCGAGCTGCGAATATCTCGGGCGTCGGGTCGGAAGGCGGCTGTGCCTTACGGCGCGACTGCCATTGGTCGATCGGTGAAGCGAGCGGGCTGTGTGCAGGCTTCATGACGGTCTTGAATAAAACGCTGCTGGGGCGCTGCAGTGAGGTCAGTTTGCTACTTGCTATCAACTGAAAGTGAAAAAACATGTCTGGACGTGGTAAAGGAGGAAAAGTCAAGGGAAAGAGCAAGTCCCGCTCTTCTCGCGCGGGACTGCAGTTCCCCGTGGGGCGTATCCACCGTCTCCTGCGCAAAGGCAACTATGCTGAGCGTGTGGGTGCTGGAGCCCCTGTGTACCTGGCCGCCGTGCTGGAGTACTTGGCCGCTGAAGTGCTGGAGTTGGCAGGCAACGCCGCCCGTGACAACAAGAAGACGAGAATCATCCCTCGTCACCTTCAGCTGGCCATCCGCAACGACGAGGAGCTGAACAAGCTCCTGTCCGGTGTGACTATCGCTCAGGGTGGTGTGCTGCCCAACATCCAGGCTGTGCTTCTGCCCAAGAAGTCCCAGACCAAGGCCCCCGGCGGCAAAGCCTAAGGGAGCACTCATCACTCACTTTCCACTAAGTGACCCAGGTCCTTTTAAGGACCACCCTTTTTCCCGAGTGGGTTGGCCAATCTCGCTGCCACAAAGTTGTGTTGTGATGCGTCTGGATGTGTCAGATGCTTACTTTGCAACACACTGACACAAAATAATGCATACGTTATATACCGGCACAACACATGTGTGCACACAAATTACACATGATAAATAGATAGACAGAGAAACTGACTGATCAGCTGATCGACTGGTTGCATGTGATACGTGTGGCATCGCTCCTCCCCCCACCCCCTGCACGCACACACCACAGATAAATACCTACCTACCTACCTACATACACACATACATACATACATGCGTACATACATACACATGGTCGATCACGCTGCATCATAGTTTCTTTTGTGTTGTCGCTGACATGTCCACAGCTGCCAGTCAGTCTGTGTTGTGTTCTGTGTGTCGAGGAGCTGCTGCTGCTGCTGCTGCTGCTGCTGCTGCTATGTTCTACACATACTGATACATTGGCACACATCTAACATCTGCCAAGCACATGCTGCAACGTGATCAACCAGGCCTTGAGGGGAAAGGGGGTGGAGGGAGAGAAAGGAAGAAGAAAGAGAAAGAGCAGAAACAAACAAGTGGATACATAATTAAATGAATGAATAGATAAGTAAAGAAATGAACTTCAATAGGAAAATAAAGAAAAGAAAAAAGTAAGCAGACAGATAATGAAATAACATAAACAGGAGGAAAAGAAGAAGAAATGAACATAAATAAGAAGACAATAATGATAAAGAATAAATCAACAAATAAGCACATAAATGTGAACAAACATACAGAAGACAGATAATGAAATAATATAAACTGGAGGAAAAGAAGAAGAAATGAACATAAGTAAGGAGACAATAATGATAAAGAATAAATGAACAAATAAGCACATAAATGTGAACAAACACATAGAAGACAGATAATGAAATAATATAAACTGGAGGAAAAGAAGAAGAAATGAACATAAGTAAGGAGACAATAATGATAAAGAATAAATGAACAAATAAGCACATAAATGTGAACAAACATACAGAAGACAGATAATGAAATAATATAAACTGGAGGAAAAGAAGAAGAAATGAACATAAGTAAGGAGACAATAATGATAAAGAATAAATGAACAAATAAGCACATAAATGTGAACAAACATACAGAAGACAGATAATGAAATAATATAAACTGGAGGAAAAGAAGAAGAAATGAACATAAGTAAGGAGACAATAATGATAAAGAATAAATGAACAAATAAGCACATAAATGTGAACAAACATATAGACATGCACACACGCTCAGCCGCTCACAAACACACACACACACACACACACACACACACACACACACACACACACACACACATACACACACACACACTCAGTCACCACACACTGACTGACTGACTGACTGACTACCTAATTGTTTTCCAACGGTGGAGATATAAGCACACTGGCAGTCTTACGTGCATGTGCCGTTGTTTCAGACACACACAGACATGTACAAATATATATTTAGTTGAGAGAGAGAGAGAGAGAGACCGATTGTGTATATGTTTATTATCGCCCTTGGCTATGACCTGTGAACCGAGTCCGCCATTGTGGTTCAGGGGTCAGATAAAACATGGACAGCGAGTGGCTGGCTGGGAGGCCTTTCAACCAATGAAAACAACGTCGTGAGGCTGCTCCGTGTCGTTCTTTGAGAGACGGCAGCTGCGCATAAAAGGCTGAAAAACTGTGCGATTTACATTCTGTTGCAGTACAGTTGCCAAAGGAGAAACATGTCTGGTCGCGGCAAAGGAGGTAAGGGCCTGGGAAAGGGGGGCGCCAAGCGTCACCGCAAAGTTCTTCGTGACAACATCCAGGGTATCACGAAGCCCGCTATCCGTCGTCTGGCACGTCGTGGTGGTGTGAAGCGTATCTCCGGCTTGATCTACGAGGAGACCCGTGGTGTGCTCAAGGTTTTCCTTGAGAACGTTATCCGGGACGCTGTCACTTACACGGAGCATGCCAAGAGGAAGACAGTGACGGCCATGGATGTGGTGTACGCACTGAAGCGTCAGGGTCGCACCCTGTACGGCTTCGGCGGTTAGACAACAGCAACTGCTGTCTGCCCCTCTTCCCAGACCCACTCAATCAAGCCCTTTTTAGGGCTACCAAATTTTCACAAGAGAGCTGGTGTGTCCCATTGTGTGTCATTTTCCAGCCAGTGTGTGTTGCGTGTGTGTGTGCGGCACAGTAAGCTGTGATGCAGTTGCATCATTGTTGTCACTGACCAGTCCAGCGAGCGAGTGTGTTCGTTAGATACCTAGCAGCTAATATTATCTCACCTAACCCAAGCTAAGTTAAGTTCAGCTAAGCTAACCTCACCTAACCACAGCTCAGCTCAGCTCAGCTGACATGCTACGCAGACACACAGACAAGAGAGGGTTTTGAAAAGCTAAAAAAAAAAAAATATATATATAAAAAAAATAAAAAAAAGACCTAGGAAGAGAAGGGCAAAAACGCGGCGACGGGAGCTGGAGAGGTCAGAGTTGAAAGGTGCACACACATACACACACACACACACACACACACACACACACACACACAGAGAGCAGGGAGTTGTTACGACGTGCTTTTGATTGGTGGGCAGGCGTGTTGTGGACCAATGAGGAGAGAGACTGAGAATGGCTTGCGGCTGCTGCTAACCTTTGACCCGACCTGTGAACTGTGAACTGTCGTACTCGATCGACTGTCAATGGCTGCCGCTAACCTCTGCCCCCTGACCCGTCGTGACCAGAGCTAAGGAGGCTGGAGTAGTTGTATGTCGTAGACCTATCTGTTTATTTTCACTGATCAACTTGATGTGTCCATCCCCCTCTTAATGTATGTATGTGTATATGCTCTTAGCTGAGGCTTGGTAATTGCTGAATGCTGTTTTGTTCTCATGCTATGTATATATACATCTGATCTGATCTGATGTGGTGTGGTGTCATGTTTTCATGATAATTTATTTATTTGTTCATTTTGCTGTGGCTGCGATTTTAAGGTACAGTATTCACACACATGATATGATATGATTTGATATGACATGATATATGATAGGATAGGATATATCATATTATGTTTATATATATGCAATGAGAAAGACCAGCTCTCTTGGGAAAATGAGGGTGGTCCTGAAAAGGACCTTGATGTGATGTATGTGCCGGGGTGCTGCTGAACTTAAGCACGCTCTCCTCGGATACGACGGGCCAGCTGGATGTCCTTGGGCATGATGGTCACACGCTTGGCGTGGATGGCACACAGGTTGGTGTCCTCGAACAGACCGACCAGGTAGGCCTCGCTGGCTTCCTGCAGGGCCATGACGGCAGAGCTCTGGAAACGCAGGTCAGTCTTGAAGTCCTGAGCGATCTCACGGACCAGACGCTGGAAGGGCAGCTTGCGGATCAGCAGCTCAGTGCTCTTCTGGTAACGACGGATCTCACGAAGAGCCACTGTACCGGGCCTGTAACGGTGAGGTTTCTTCACACCTCCCGTGGCAGGGGCGCTCTTGCGTGCAGCCTTGGTGGCCAGCTGCTTGCGTGGAGCTTTCCCTCCGGTCGACTTACGGGCTGTCTGCTTGGTACGGGCCATTTTCTTTGTTCGTGTCTTTCAGCGAGAGAGACGGTGAATCCGACTCGCCGCCGCGAGGCCCTTATATACCGGGCAGCGGGGCCAGTGCAAGTCGAGCGGTGGCGGTGGTGAACCAACCAATCGTCGCCAAGCTTACGTCTCTTCATGGCCAATGAAATCTGCCCCACAGGGCAGTACTGGTACTGCTGCGACTGACACAGTAACTGACGACCAAGTCTGTGTGTGTCGGTGTGTGTGTGTGTGTGTGTGTGTGTGTGTGCGTGTGTGTGTGATTGCACTGACTGACTGACTGACTGACTGACTGACTGAAACCGCACAGACAGATAATTATATCTGACCTAGATATATCTGACCTAGATATCCTGAGGCAATGGTGCTGACGACCAAGTGTGTGTGTGTGTGTGTGTGTCTGTGTCTGTGTGTTGCGTGTGTGTGCATGTGGGTGTGTGTACATGTGTATACGTATGTGTGTGTGTGTGTGTGTGTGTGATTGCACTGACTGACACAGTGACGGTACTGACTGAGAGAGAGAGAGAGAGAGAGTGTGTGTGTGTGTTGTGTGTGTGTGTGTGTGTGTGTGTGTGTGATTGCACTGACTGACACAGTGACGGTACTGACTGAGAGAGAGAGAGTGTGTGTGTGTGTGTGAATACGTGCGTGTGCATGTGTGTGTGTGTGTGTGTGTACATGTGTATACGTATCTGTGTGTGTGTGTGTGTGATTGCACTGACTGACACAGTGACGGTACTGACTGAGAGAGAGAGAGTGTGTGTTGTGTGTGTGTGTGTGTGGTTACGTGCGTGTGCATGTGTGTGTGTGTGTGTGTACATGTGTATACGAATCTGTGTGTGTGTGTGTGTGATTGCACTGACTGACACAGTGACTGTACTGACTGAGAGAGAGAGAGAGAGAGAGTGTGTGTGTGTGTGTGTGATTGCACTGACCAACTGACTGACTGACAGTGACGGTACTGATTGAGAGCGCGCGCGTGTGTGTGTGACCAAGTGATTGCACTGACTGACTGACTGACCGATCGACTGACTGACACAGTAAAGAGAGAGAGAGAGAGTGTGTGTGTGTGTGTGTGTGTGTGTGTGTGTGTGTGTGTGTGTGTTCATGTATGCGTGTTCGCGTGTACTGAGATGGTTGTCGGCCGGCGTGTGCAGGCTTGTGTTGCCTTGATCAGGGTCACTGACACCATCTTTGACATGGCAGTGTGTTCTTCAGTGGAAATATCACTGATAGCTATTTGTTATCTGATACTGCTACTACTACTACTAGGGTGGGGGTTATGGGTTCAGCGGTTGGGTGGTGGTGTGGGGAAGAGCGAATATAATCATGCATGCACACATCGTAATAACTGGTATACGCACACATCTACGTTCAGTGTACGTCGTCGTGTTGTTGTAGAAACATTTACTTTTCGTATCCTCTGGTATATGTATGTATGTATGTATGTATGTGTGTGTGTATGTATATTGAATTATTGGCTGACATTAGAATTAAACAGATCGAGTTCGAGTTCAGTGGTAGATCTGATTTATGTTCAGCTCAGCTCTTACTATCTTACTATAATTATTTATGACAACTGAGTCAACAAGATAGACCAGTCTCGCTTTGGAAAAGATGGGTGGCCCTGAGAAGGGCCTTTGGACAGCAGGGAAAGCTGTTCCTTCGGAAGGAAGGCAGGTCTACTTGCTGCTGGTGTACTTGGTGACGGCCTTGGTACCCTCGCTGACAGCGTGTTTGGCCAGTTCACCAGGCAGCAGCAGACGCACAGCAGTCTGGATCTCGCGGCTGGTGATGGTGGAACGCTTGTTGTAGTGGGCCAGTCTGGAAGCTTCAGCGGCGATTCTCTCAAAGATATCGTTAACGAAGCTGTTCATGATGGACATGGCTTTGCTGCTGATACCAGTGTCAGGATGCACCTGCTTCAGCACCTTGTAGATGTAGATAGCATAACTTTCCTTCCTCTTCCTCTTGCGCTTCTTGTCTCCGGCACGGACGGCCTTAGCCTTGCCGGCTTTCTTGGCACCTTTGGAGCTGACTTTGGGTGGCATTGTCGCACGTTGAACGAGTGACTGAATGCAAGGCGGAACTATAGGGTTTTACGTCTTCCGGCGGTCGCCATGTGAGACATTGGTGTTTGCCGTTGCTGTTGGAAAAACAAACAGAAAAAAAGAGGGGGTTAGGAACTGATGAGAAATATGTTGTGTGCATGTAATAAGAGTTACGTCTAAAATATCGATATTATTGTATGCTCCGAGGCTGCTGTCCATGGGGAGGGGCCGATAAGATATCTTTATTTAAATCGTTTAAAAATAGATAAAATCTCAGGGCCACCTGATTAAAAACTGTAACAAAGAAGAATGTACAGAAAAGAAACAAGACAAACGTATATACACAGCTACACTTCATACTCATGTAAAAGACATCTTTTATGGACTAAATATTGAATGACTAAGAAGTGCAAGTTTATAAAATATAACATTACTCAAAATATAGAGCACCACTATTTATGTGATATTCACTGTCGGGGTGGAGGGTGGGGGCAGAACCGCGAGGAGCGACACAATACCCCTTCGCTCCCTCCCCTCCAAACAAGGGCTCATATCTTTCATTTAAAATACGTCAATAATAATAACACAAGAGGTTAAAAAAAGATTTTTTTTTTTTTTCATTACTGTCTAAGAAGAGGGTGGGGGCAAAAGTCGCGAGGAGCGATACCCCTTCGCTCCCTCCCTTCCAACAAGAGTTCATGTGTTGTCGTGTATATATGGTGAGTATGGCTCAGCTCATAACGCGGGTGGGGGTGGCAAGGAGAAACCCCTTCGCTCCCACGGTACAGCAAATGGAGTCCGAGCGGGGAAAAAGAGCGGGAGGAAGGGGGGGGGTGGGGAGGGGGGGAGGGTCAGAAACGATGGGACAAGGGGAAGGAGCGGGACGGGGCGGTGGAGGGACGGAGGGCCGGGGAGGATGGGGGAGGGGAAATTGTGGGACGCATGGAAGTCGAAAGATCGGGATGTCGCCATCAGAACAGATAGCCTCTTTCTAAGGTATTTATAAGTTCTGCAAATTTAATGAGGGGTGTCCACCCTAGTGGGCCCTTCCTAGTTGTTGTGACATGTGTGCATGTTAGTTTTGCTGATTCTAACAATAATCTTAATTCGGAAAAGTGTGAGTGAATTTCTGTGCAGGGGTCAAAAAGATGTTTCATATTTAAATATTGTCTGCAATTACATTTAATTTGATTGAATTTGGATTTGATGCCATCTGTCCTGATGCGAAAGGTCAATTTTTGTATGTGCAGTGGGACCCGGAGGAAGAGACCTCCTCTAACACGGGACGGGTCCCACCCGCGAACAGCGGCCACTCGGCCCAGTTCTGCCTCCCACTGGGTGCGGACTGCCCGTCTGATCATTGATCTCGCCTCTGAAACCGAGAGGCCCACGTTCGAGACGTTGGTTGTCCGGCCCATGGCCGCCTCCTTGGCGGCTCTATCTGCCAAATCGTTACCAGGTATATCTGAATGCGAGGGGATCCAGATTAGTTTTATTAAGGTACCTTTGGTAACGATTTGGTGATTTAGGAGTAATATTTCTTTAATTATTTCGTTTCTGTTTGATGTATTATTTTTAATTGCTGTTATAGCTGACTTGGAGTCGGAGAGGATCGCAACTGAGATGGGAGGGTTCTGCATATCGTTGATGTATGTACAGGCCATACAAATGGCCCAGAGTTCTGCAGTGAAAATGGATATATTATCATTTAACTTATATTTGTGTGTGACTTTTAGAGCGGGGATGGAGAAGGAGCTGCCAATATGTGTATTGTCTAGTTTGGAGCCATCAGTATAAATTTGAAGTGAATGTGCAATGGACTGGATTTTTTCTTTTGCTTTGTAACTAATAATATTTGGTTGGTATTTCTTTGATATTTCTTCGAGTGAAGTATCTACCGTTAGTGGTTCCAACATCCAAGAAGGAAGAGGAACAGAGAATGGTTTAGTAATAAAGTTTGTATTTATTTCTGCATCTTTAAGTGTAGGTGTAATGTAATCCGTGATTTGTGTGATTGTTCTGTATATATGTGGTGTTTTTTCCTTAATTTTTTGAAAGTTGGTAATATTACTTTCATCTCCATAGAGTGGTGAGAAGACAGCCTGTGTAGGGTTTTCAGTCGCAAAAGAACGTATGGCATAGTTTGAACAATTTAATTTAATTGTATAGGGCAGGGGCATCCAATCTATGTCCCGATAGATTTGTAAGGTAGTGGCATATCTGGGGAGATCAAGGGCTACCTTAAGAGCCCTTATTTCGATTCGTTCCAGTCGTTGCATCGTTGACGCAGGTGCATTGAAAAAAACCTCCTGTCCATACAGGAGGCGTGACCTTACCAGGGCCCTAACTAAGTTTACACGGACCTTAAGGTCAGAGGCCCATTTTACTTTAGATAATATTTTGATAAAATTAATGGCTGAGGTAGATTTACTTATCAGGTAATTAATGTGCGTGTTCCAGTTAAGAGTTTCAGTAAAAATGACGCCCAGAAATTTTACTTGTTTCGCCTGTTTTATGACGTCATCATAAATGTGTACACTAAAATCAGTGTCCCTTTTTCTGCTAAAAACCATAAATACACATTTACCTGTTGAGAAGAAAAAACCGTTATAAAATAAATAAGTGGTAAGTAGGTCTATATCATATTGAAAATCTTTTAAGGCTTTATCGTATTTGTTAACAGACCGTGACTTGTAGGCTTCTGACCATAAAACCATGTCATCAGCGTACACCAGTACAGAACATTTTCTAAAATTTAACTTATTCATATCATACAACATAATATTAAACAAGGTGGGAGCTATGATGCTTCCCTGTGGGACGCCCATGTCGAGCTTATATGTTCGTGAAAGGGCGTTACCCACCCGTACTCTGAGTGTTCTACTACTTAAAAATTGCTTAATGAAATCATACATTTTACCATTAATCCCTATCTTACCTAATTTAAAAAGTAATTTGTTGTGCCACACTGAGTTGTAGGCACCTTTAATATCAAAAAAAGTAGCAAAAACTTTATTTTTTTTAGCAAGGGCTTTCTTTATATTGCAATTTAAACTAACTAGATGGTCTGTGCAGCTCCTGCCTACTCTAAATCCTGCTTGAAAAGATGGAATAATGTGATTTTTTTCTAAAAAGTTCTCTAGCCTATTCTTAACAATTCTTTCGAAAATTTTTCCTAGGTGAGGTGTGAGAGAGATGGGGCGGTAAGAGTCTGGGGACCCTTTGGGTTTCCCTGGCTTATGGACGCCCACTACCATGGCGTCCCTCCAGGCCTGTGGTATGGCCCCCTCCGTCCAACATCTCTCATAAAATCTATATAGGGCATCTATCATATTGGGGGGAAGCCTTCCTAACATTTTATATGAGATTGGATCAGTGCCAGTTGCTTTGTTTATATTTTTTATACCGTTTAAAGTTTCTATAATTTCTTTTTTTGTCAGTGGAGCATTATGTATGGTATTGCAGGGAGGGGGGTCGGGGACGAGTCCCTTGGACCTCCTCCTCTCCTGTTCCCTCTGGCCCAGGGACGCGGTCTGGCTGGCCCTTGCAAAAGAGAGGGCCAGCACGTCCGCCTTTTCCTGATTATTGGCGGTGTACCCGCCTCCATTCTTGAGTGGGGGCTCGGGGAGAGCCCCTTTAAATTTGAGCTTTTTAATAGCTTTCCACGCTTGTCCCAAATTTCTAAAATCAATTATCTTATTATTTAATTTACTAAAGTACTCAAGCTTAGCTCTGGCGATCGTAATGTCACAGTATTTTTCCTTATTTTTCTTTTCCGCGAAGGTCAAGTCGCCTGGACTTCTCTTGAAAGCGGCACAGGCCTGTCTTTTTTCTTTTACCGCCTGGTGGCATACTTCGTTCCACCAGGGGTTCAGTCTACGTCTGTTCGTTTTATTTGTGACATTTTTAACTGGGATGGAGCTGTTTGCTGCAGAAATAATGTTTTCTCTTATGTTATTATAATGGATTTCTAGATTTGCGTCATACAGGTGGTCAGGGTCTATCAATTCTAAATAGTTGCTAAATTGGGTCCAGTCTGCTTTCTCATAGTTGTATGTTGATTTTACAACAGTGTCTGTTTGTGTGAAGTCTGTGTGTATTTGTAATTTGATTGGCATGTGGTCAGAGCGGAGGGGGTCATCCTCCACCGTCCATACACATGCCACGGTCAGGTCGGAGCTAACTAACGTCAGGTCAATCGCAGTCAGTCTGTCTGTCTGTCTGTCTGGTAATCTTGTTGGTGTTCCGTCGTTCAGTAGAACTAGGTCTGAGTCTACTATGTTTTGATGGAGGGCTCCGCCTCCCCCTGTATACATGTTACTTGAATGTTCCCAGCTGGGGTGGCGGCAGTTGAAGTCGCCGACTATAATCCATTTTTTATTGTTGTCTAAGTTTTGTAACCAGTCTGTACACCCCGACCGGGCACATCCTTTCGGATAATAGAGGTTAACAATATTCGTTTTTTTGTCAGCAAGAGTTATTTGTATGGAGTTTACGTATGTGTGGCCGTCATCATTTTCAATCGGAGAGGAAATGTATGTGTACTGACAGTGTGTGTGAACATAAGTTGCTGTGTAAACTTTATTTAACTTATTACTTACTTGGGGTGGGTAATAGTAACCTTCTATTATGGGCAAGTCGGGGTATGGAACATTAAGTGACTGTAAACACAGAACATGATAAATGTGGTCACTGTTATGTAAGAAGTGAAGGAGATAATCGTAAGTGGTTTTTATGGATCTACAGTTCCATTGTAGCAGGTTTAGTATGTCTTTGGCCGTCATGTTGCTGTCTCTAACATTTGTATTGTCAACAGTGGTTCTTTGGTTATCGGGGTACTTGTCCATAATTATGTCCTGTTATTGGTTGTGTTCACTAGGTCTGGGTTGTAACAAGTTCCCCCAACCCCGCAGGCCAGGGAGGCCATCTGCCATAGTTCCCCCCCCGTCACGAACCACTCAGACGGCGCTGCTGATTTGTTGGGGAATGAGACCCGGAAGGCCCGGCGGAGGACCTCAAGGAGCTCCCTGAGATCGCCATCCGATCGGGCCCTACCCAATTCAGCCAGGGTGGAGGAGAGGAAACCTATTTCAAATGGCTTGTCTTCTATCGTGTCAATTTTACTTTTGATTTTTTCCATTTCTTTCAGTTGATTTTTTAGTTTGTCTTCTTCTATCCTCTTACTATATTCTAGGATCTTGGTCTCAACCAAGTTATCTAATTGTGTAATAGTGTGCTGTAGGATCTTATCTTGAATCTCTGTTTGTATGTCTTCTTTCTTTTTTTCCTCCAGTTTTTTCTTCATCATTAGTTGTTTTGATTTCTTTTTTAGTGCCTGCGCTCTAGTTGTAAGACTGTTTTTTCTAGTTTTCTTTGAAGCTGGGGGATGCAAGCTCGAGGCCCTCTCTTCCCCAAACACACCCGTCCCAGCCGCCCGCTTCACAATTTGGGCATACGTATGACTGTTTTTAGGAGTGGAGGCGGCTGGCGCCAACGGTGCCGTAGATACCTCCGGTCTCCAGAAGGAGTCATGGGGTACACGGTTCTGATCGGTCACCCTAGCCACCTCCGCTCTCTCACTCTCCTCCTTCAGCTGCTCTCTGGCTCGTCGAACCGCCTCCGAATACAGGAGGTATGCGCTGGATCTAATTTTGTTTGCTCTTTGCCGTACCCTGTACTCGGGGCAGCCCTGATAGGCAGCCGAGTGGGAGCCTCCACAATTTACGCATTTGTGTATTCTTTGAACACACTCTCCCGCACCGTGGCCCCTCTGTGCACATCGCGGACACACCACTATCTTGCTGCGGCAATTGGTCTTGGTGTGCCCAAGACGGCAGCATTTAGTGCACCGCCTGACCGGGGCCACATAGGGAGTGACCACATATTCTTGGACCCCGATGGTCACCGTCTCCGGCAGCAGGGGGGCGTCAAAAATCACCCTCACCGCCTGAGACGGCGAGCCATCTTTGTTGTTCAAACGGGTAATCTTGATGGCACCCGGGATGTATGTGAGATACCCCTCAAGATCCACACCCACTGCCACTGGTTTAATGACGCCTTCGGTGGTGTTCTGAGGGGCGGAGCACTTAATGTGTACCTGTCCATTTAACTCGGTCAATCCAAGCAGCCTGGACTGCTGTTCGGCTGTAGTACAGCCAATCAGCCACTTGTTGTTGGTAAGTTGTCGCTGTGAGGAAATCATTCCCACCGGGGAATTTTTCCACAATTTCATTGCCAGGACCGGGCCCAGTGACCTCAAGGTAGCCGGGCCAGAACCCAGGTCCTCCAAGATAACCGGGTGGGTCAAAAAAGTGGGGGGGGGAAGGTCCGCTTGATGGTATTGGGGTCTCTTCCCCCTAACCACCCCCTGCCCGTTTAGTGGTTTCAGCTGGGGTGACGGGACCGCGCGGACATCCTGGCTGGTCCCCGCCCCCTTCCCGACCACGTCTGTCCCTTTCCCCGCGGGGCTCGGGACAGGGTCTGCTTTTGTTTTCTTTGGGGTAAAATTCCCACCAGCCGAAGGCGTGGTGGAAATCCCCCTCTTTCTTTTTTTGTTAACTTTGATTTCTATCATTGGGGGGGAAGAGGGGGGTTTGTCCTGAAGACAGCTGGTGTAAAGCACAGGGGAGTCAACGCTCACAAGTGAATCATCACTCGTGAGTGACTCCACGACTGTGAACTTGTCTATGATTTTATTTGAATTCATAATAAAATATCACATTCACTCACGCGCATGGAAAAGACATTAGGAAGGAGTCTGTGTTAGAAGAAGTGAGAAGGGGTAGAGAAAGGAAAATGTAAGAAAAATAGAAGAAATATTACGTGAACAATAAAGTAAATATAAGAAAAATGAGAAAGGAGAAAAAAGGAAAATAAGAAAAGTATCAACGTAAACAATAAAGTAGATTAAAAAAACAAAAACAAAAAAAAAACAAAAAAAAAACAGCAACGGCAATGAGAGAAGAGGGGTGCAGAAGTGAGGAACGAGTGCGTTTATTTATTGTTTATTTTTGAATGAAGGTACTCCCCTGGCGCCGAAGAAGACAAGACCGGGCCGCCCGAGCCAGAGACCCCAGCAAGCCAGGAGGAAGGCCGCCGCCCGCAGGGTCATCCAAAGGGGAGAAGCGCAAGGGGGGTCAAACAGCAATCCAACCCCCAGCCACGAAGAGCCACCAAGAGCCAGCCACCAAGCCACCAGCAGCAAGCAGACCAGGTCAGCCAACCTCACGTGAAATAAGTGAACGCTGAACGCTGTCCAAATAATATTTAGTGAGTTCGAGCTCAGCAGCAGCCGAGAATGAATGCAAGGCGCGCGGCGCGAGCTGCGAATATCTCGGGCGTCGGGTCGGAAGGCGGCTGTGCCTTACGGCGCGACTGCCATTGGTCGATCGGTGAAGCGAGCGGGCTGTGTGCAGGCTTCATGACGGTCTTGAATAAAACGCTGCTGGGGCGCTGCAGTGAGGTCAGTTTGCTACTTGCTATCAACTGAAAGTGAAAAAACATGTCTGGACGTGGTAAAGGAGGAAAAGTCAAGGGAAAGAGCAAGTCCCGCTCTTCTCGCGCGGGACTGCAGTTCCCCGTGGGGCGTATCCACCGTCTCCTGCGCAAAGGCAACTATGCTGAGCGTGTGGGTGCTGGAGCCCCTGTGTACCTGGCCGCCGTGCTGGAGTACTTGGCCGCTGAAGTGCTGGAGTTGGCAGGCAACGCCGCCCGTGACAACAAGAAGACGAGAATCATCCCTCGTCACCTTCAGCTGGCCATCCGCAACGACGAGGAGCTGAACAAGCTCCTGTCCGGTGTGACTATCGCTCAGGGTGGTGTGCTGCCCAACATCCAGGCTGTGCTTCTGCCCAAGAAGTCCCAGACCAAGGCCCCCGGCGGCAAAGCCTAAGGGAGCACTCATCACTCACTTTCCACTAAGTGACCCAGGTCCTTTTAAGGACCACCCTTTTTCCCGAGTGGGTTGGCCAATCTCGCTGCCACAAAGTTGTGTTGTGATGCGTCTGGATGTGTCAGATGCTTACTTTGCAACACACTGACACAAAATAATGCATACGTTATATACCGGCACAACACATGTGTGCACACAAATTACACATGATAAATAGATAGACAGAGAAACTGACTGATCAGCTGATCGACTGGTTGCATGTGATACGTGTGGCATCGCTCCTCCCCCCACCCCCTGCACGCACACACCACAGATAAATACCTACCTACCTACCTACATACACACATACATACATACATGCGTACATACATACACATGGTCGATCACGCTGCATCATAGTTTCTTTTGTGTTGTCACTGACATGTCCACAGCTGCCAGTCAGTCTGTGTTGTGTTCTGTGTGTCGAGGAGCTGCTGCTGCTGCTGCTGCTGCTGCTGCTGCTATGTTCTACACATACTGATACATTGGCACACATCTAACATCTGCCAAGCACATGCTGCAACGTGATCAACCAGGCCTTGAGGGGAAAGGGGGTGGAGGGAGAGAAAGGAAGAAGAAAGAGAAAGAGCAGAAACAAACAAGTGGATACATAATTAAATGAATGAATAGATAAGTAAAGAAATGAACTTCAATAGGAAAATAAAGAAAAGAAAAAAGTAAGCAGACAGATAATGAAATAACATAAACAGGAGGAAAAGAAGAAGAAATGAACATAAATAAGAAGACAATAATGATAAAGAATAAATCAACAAATAAGCACATAAATGTGAACAAACATACAGAAGACAGATAATGAAATAATATAAACTGGAGGAAAAGAAGAAGAAATGAACATAAGTAAGGAGACAATAATGATAAAGAATAAATGAACAAATAAGCACATAAATGTGAACAAACACATAGAAGACAGATAATGAAATAATATAAACTGGAGGAAAAGAAGAAGAAATGAACATAAGTAAGGAGACAATAATGATAAAGAATAAATGAACAAATAAGCACATAAATGTGAACAAACATACAGAAGACAGATAATGAAATAATATAAACTGGAGGAAAAGAAGAAGAAATGAACATAAGTAAGGAGACAATAATGATAAAGAATAAATGAACAAATAAGCACATAAATGTGAACAAACATACAGAAGACAGATAATGAAATAATATAAACTGGAGGAAAAGAAGAAGAAATGAACATAAGTAAGGAGACAATAATGATAAAGAATAAATGAACAAATAAGCACATAAATGTGAACAAACATATAGACATGCACACACGCTCAGCCGCTCACAAACACACACACACACACACACACACACACACACACACACACACACACACACACACACATACACACACACACACTCAGTCACCACACACTGACTGACTGACTGACTGACTACCTAATTGTTTTCCAACGGTGGAGATATAAGCACACTGGCAGTCTTACGTGCATGTGCCGTTGTTTCAGACACACACAGACATGTACAAATATATATTTAGTTGAGAGAGAGAGAGAGAGAGACCGATTGTGTATATGTTTATTATCGCCCTTGGCTATGACCTGTGAACCGAGTCCGCCATTGTGGTTCAGGGGTCAGATAAAACATGGACAGCGAGTGGCTGGCTGGGAGGCCTTTCAACCAATGAAAACAACGTCGTGAGGCTGCTCCGTGTCGTTCTTTGAGAGACGGCAGCTGCGCATAAAAGGCTGAAAAACTGTGCGATTTACATTCTGTTGCAGTACAGTTGCCAAAGGAGAAACATGTCTGGTCGCGGCAAAGGAGGTAAGGGCCTGGGAAAGGGGGGCGCCAAGCGTCACCGCAAAGTTCTTCGTGACAACATCCAGGGTATCACGAAGCCCGCTATCCGTCGTCTGGCACGTCGTGGTGGTGTGAAGCGTATCTCCGGCTTGATCTACGAGGAGACCCGTGGTGTGCTCAAGGTTTTCCTTGAGAACGTTATCCGGGACGCTGTCACTTACACGGAGCATGCCAAGAGGAAGACAGTGACGGCCATGGATGTGGTGTACGCACTGAAGCGTCAGGGTCGCACCCTGTACGGCTTCGGCGGTTAGACAACAGCAACTGCTGTCTGCCCCTCTTCCCAGACCCACTCAATCAAGCCCTTTTTAGGGCTACCAAATTTTCACAAGAGAGCTGGTGTGTCCCATTGTGTGTCATTTTCCAGCCAGTGTGTGTTGCGTGTGTGTGTGCGGCACAGTAAGCTGTGATGCAGTTGCATCATTGTTGTCACTGACCAGTCCAGCGAGCGAGTGTGTTCGTTAGATACCTAGCAGCTAATATTATCTCACCTAACCCAAGCTAAGTTAAGTTCAGCTAAGCTAACCTCACCTAACCACAGCTCAGCTCAGCTCAGCTGACATGCTACGCAGACACACAGACAAGAGAGGGTTTTGAAAAGCTAAAAAAAAAAAAATATATATATAAAAAAAATAAAAAAAAGACCTAGGAAGAGAAGGGCAAAAACGCGGCGACGGGAGCTGGAGAGGTCAGAGTTGAAAGGTGCACACACATACACACACACACACACACACACACACACACACACACACACACAGAGAGAGCAGGGAGTTGTTACGACGTGCTTTTGATTGGTGGGCAGGCGTGTTGTGGACCAATGAGGAGAGAGACTGAGAATGGCTTGCGGCTGCTGCTAACCTTTGACCCGACCTGTGAACTGTGAACTGTCGTACTCGATCGACTGTCAATGGCTGCCGCTAACCTCTGCCCCCTGACCCGTCGTGACCAGAGCTAAGGAGGCTGGAGTAGTTGTATGTCGTAGACCTATCTGTTTATTTTCACTGATCAACTTGATGTGTCCATCCCCCTCTTAATGTATGTATGTGTATATGCTCTTAGCTGAGGCTTGGTAATTGCTGAATGCTGTTTTGTTCTCATGCTATGTATATATACATCTGATCTGATCTGATGTGGTGTGGTGTCATGTTTTCATGATAATTTATTTATTTGTTCATTTTGCTGTGGCTGCGATTTTAAGGTACAGTATTCACACACATGATATGATATGATTTGATATGACATGATATATGATAGGATAGGATATATCATATTATGTTTATATATATGCAATGAGAAAGACCAGCTCTCTTGGGAAAATGAGGGTGGTCCTGAAAAGGACCTTGATGTGATGTATGTGCCGGGGTGCTGCTGAACTTAAGCACGCTCTCCTCGGATACGACGGGCCAGCTGGATGTCCTTGGGCATGATGGTCACACGCTTGGCGTGGATGGCACACAGGTTGGTGTCCTCGAACAGACCGACCAGGTAGGCCTCGCTGGCTTCCTGCAGGGCCATGACGGCAGAGCTCTGGAAACGCAGGTCAGTCTTGAAGTCCTGAGCGATCTCACGGACCAGACGCTGGAAGGGCAGCTTGCGGATCAGCAGCTCAGTGCTCTTCTGGTAACGACGGATCTCACGAAGAGCCACTGTACCGGGCCTGTAACGGTGAGGTTTCTTCACACCTCCCGTGGCAGGGGCGCTCTTGCGTGCAGCCTTGGTGGCCAGCTGCTTGCGTGGAGCTTTCCCTCCGGTCGACTTACGGGCTGTCTGCTTGGTACGGGCCATTTTCTTTGTTCGTGTCTTTCAGCGAGAGAGACGGTGAATCCGACTCGCCGCCGCGAGGCCCTTATATACCGGGCAGCGGGGCCAGTGCAAGTCGAGCGGTGGCGGTGGTGAACCAACCAATCGTCGCCAAGCTTACGTCTCTTCATGGCCAATGAAATCTGCCCCACAGGGCAGTACTGGTACTGCTGCGACTGACACAGTAACTGACGACCAAGTCTGTGTGTGTCGGTGTGTGTGTGTGTGTGTGTGTGTGTGTGCGTGTGTGTGTGATTGCACTGACTGACTGACTGACTGACTGACTGACTGAAACCGCACAGACAGATAATTATATCTGACCTAGATATATCTGACCTAGATATCCTGAGGCAATGGTGCTGACGACCAAGTGTGTGTGTGTGTGTGTGTCTGTGTCTGTGTGTTGCGTGTGTGTGCATGTGGGTGTGTGTACATGTGTATACGTATGTGTGTGTGTGTGTGTGTGTGTGATTGCACTGACTGACACAGTGACGGTACTGACTGAGAGAGAGAGAGAGAGTGTGTGTGTGTGTTGTGTGTGTGTGTGTGTGTGTGTGTGTGTGTGTGATTGCACTGACTGACACAGTGACGGTACTGACTGAGAGAGAGAGAGTGTGTGTGTGTGTGTGAATACGTGCGTGTGCATGTGTGTGTGTGTGTGTGTGTACATGTGTATACGTATCTGTGTGTGTGTGTGTGTGATTGCACTGACTGACACAGTGACGGTACTGACTGAGAGAGAGAGAGTGTGTGTTGTGTGTGTGTGTGTGTGGTTACGTGCGTGTGCATGTGTGTGTGTGTGTGTGTACATGTGTATACGAATCTGTGTGTGTGTGTGTGTGATTGCACTGACTGACACAGTGACTGTACTGACTGAGAGAGAGAGAGAGAGAGTGTGTGTGTGTGTGTGTGTGTGTGTGTGATTGCACTGACCAACTGACTGACTGACACAGTGACGGTACTGACTGAGAGAGCGCGCGCGTGTGTTTGTGTGTGTGTGTGTGTGTGATTGCACTGGCCGACTGACTGACACAGTGACGGTACTGACTGAGAGATAGAGAGAGAGTGTGTGTGTGTGTGTGTGTGTGCGCGCGTGCGTGTACATGTGTATACGTGTGTGTGTGTGTGTGTGATTGCACTGACCAACTGACTGACTGACAGTGACGGTACTGATTGAGAGCGCGCGCGTGTGTGTGTGACCAAGTGATTGCACTGACTGACTGACTGACCGATCGACTGACTGACACAGTAAAGAGAGAGAGAGAGTGTGTGTGTGTGTGTGTGTGTGTGTGTGTGTGTGTGTGTGTGTGTGTTCATGTATGCGTGTTCGCGTGTACTGAGATGGTTGTCGGCCGGCGTGTGCAGGCTTGTGTTGCCTTGATCAGGGTCACTGACACCATCTTTGACATGGCAGTGTGTTCTTCAGTGGAAATATCACTGATAGCTATTTGTTATCTGATACTGCTACTACTACTACTAGGGTGGGGGTTATGGGTTCAGCGGTTGGGTGGTGGTGTGGGGAAGAGCGAATATAATCATGCATGCACACATCGTAATAACTGGTATACGCACACATCTACGTTCAGTGTACGTCGTCGTGTTGTTGTAGAAACATTTACTTTTCGTATCCTCTGGTATATGTATGTATGTATGTATGTATGTGTGTGTGTATGTATATTGAATTATTGGCTGACATTAGAATTAAACAGATCGAGTTCGAGTTCAGTGGTAGATCTGATTTATGTTCAGCTCAGCTCTTACTATCTTACTATAATTATTTATGACAACTGAGTCAACAAGATAGACCAGTCTCGCTTTGGAAAAGATGGGTGGCCCTGAGAAGGGCCTTTGGACAGCAGGGAAAGCTGTTCCTTCGGAAGGAAGGCAGGTCTACTTGCTGCTGGTGTACTTGGTGACGGCCTTGGTACCCTCGCTGACAGCGTGTTTGGCCAGTTCACCAGGCAGCAGCAGACGCACAGCAGTCTGGATCTCGCGGCTGGTGATGGTGGAACGCTTGTTGTAGTGGGCCAGTCTGGAAGCTTCAGCGGCGATTCTCTCAAAGATATCGTTAACGAAGCTGTTCATGATGGACATGGCTTTGCTGCTGATACCAGTGTCAGGATGCACCTGCTTCAGCACCTTGTAGATGTAGATAGCATAACTTTCCTTCCTCTTCCTCTTGCGCTTCTTGTCTCCGGCACGGACGGCCTTAGCCTTGCCGGCTTTCTTGGCACCTTTGGAGCTGACTTTGGGTGGCATTGTCGCACGTTGAACGAGTGACTGAATGCAAGGCGCGCGGCGCGAGCTGCGAATATCTCGGGCGTCGGGTCGGAAGGCGGCTGTGCCTTACGGCGCGACTGCCATTGGTCGATCGGTGAAGCGAGCGGGCTGTGTGCAGGCTTCATGACGGTCTTGAATAAAACGCTGCTGGGGCGCTGCAGTGAGGTCAGTTTGCTACTTGCTATCAACTGAAAGTGAAAAAACATGTCTGGACGTGGTAAAGGAGGAAAAGTCAAGGGAAAGAGCAAGTCCCGCTCTTCTCGCGCGGGACTGCAGTTCCCCGTGGGGCGTATCCACCGTCTCCTGCGCAAAGGCAACTATGCTGAGCGTGTGGGTGCTGGAGCCCCTGTGTACCTGGCCGCCGTGCTGGAGTACTTGGCCGCTGAAGTGCTGGAGTTGGCAGGCAACGCCGCCCGTGACAACAAGAAGACGAGAATCATCCCTCGTCACCTTCAGCTGGCCATCCGCAACGACGAGGAGCTGAACAAGCTCCTGTCCGGTGTGACTATCGCTCAGGGTGGTGTGCTGCCCAACATCCAGGCTGTGCTTCTGCCCAAGAAGTCCCAGACCAAGGCCCCCGGCGGCAAAGCCTAAGGGAGCACTCATCACTCACTTTCCACTAAGTGACCCAGGTCCTTTTAAGGACCACCCTTTTTCCCGAGTGGGTTGGCCAATCTCGCTGCCACAAAGTTGTGTTGTGATGCGTCTGGATGTGTCAGATGCTTACTTTGCAACACACTGACACAAAATAATGCATACGTTATATACCGGCACAACACATGTGTGCACACAAATTACACATGATAAATAGATAGACAGAGAAACTGACTGATCAGCTGATCGACTGGTTGCATGTGATACGTGTGGCATCGCTCCTCCCCCCACCCCCTGCACGCACACACCACAGATAAATACCTACCTACCTACATACACACATACATACATACATGCGTACATACATACACATGGTCGATCACGCTGCATCATAGTTTCTTTTGTGTTGTCGCTGACATGTCCACAGCTGCCAGTCAGTCTGTGTTGTGTTCTGTGTGTCGAGGAGCTGCTGCTGCTGCTGCTGCTGCTGCTGCTGCTATGTTCTACACATACTGATACATTGGCACACATCTAACATCTGCCAAGCACATGCTGCAACGTGATCAACCAGGCCTTGAGGGGAAAGGGGGTGGAGGGAGAGAAAGGAAGAAGAAAGAGAAAGAGCAGAAACAAACAAGTGGATACATAATTAAATGAATGAATAGATAAGTAAAGAAATGAACTTCAATAGGAAAATAAAGAAAAGAAAAAAGTAAGCAGACAGATAATGAAATAACATAAACAGGAGGAAAAGAAGAAGAAATGAACATAAATAAGAAGACAATAATGATAAAGAATAAATCAACAAATAAGCACATAAATGTGAACAAACATACAGAAGACAGATAATGAAATAATATAAACTGGAGGAAAAGAAGAAGAAATGAACATAAGTAAGGAGACAATAATGATAAAGAATAAATGAACAAATAAGCACATAAATGTGAACAAACACATAGAAGACAGATAATGAAATAATATAAACTGGAGGAAAAGAAGAAGAAATGAACATAAGTAAGGAGACAATAATGATAAAGAATAAATGAACAAATAAGCACATAAATGTGAACAAACATACAGAAGACAGATAATGAAATAATATAAACTGGAGGAAAAGAAGAAGAAATGAACATAAATAAGAAGACAATAATGATAAAGAATAAATGAACAAATAAGCACATAAATGTGAACAAACATATAGACATGCACACACGCTCAGCCGCTCACAAACACACACACACACACACACACACACACACACACACACACACATACACACACACACACTCAGTCACCACACACTGACTGACTGACTGACTGACTACCTAATTGTTTTCCAACGGTGGAGATATAAGCACACTGGCAGTCTTACGTGCATGTGCCGTTGTTTCAGACACACACAGACATGTACAAATATATATTTAGTTGAGAGAGAGAGAGAGAGAGAGACCGATTGTGTATATGTTTATTATCGCCCTTGGCTATGACCTGTGAACCGAGTCCGCCATTGTGGTTCAGGGGTCAGATAAAACATGGACAGCGAGTGGCTGGCTGGGAGGCCTTTCAACCAATGAAAACAACGTCGTGAGGCTGCTCCGTGTCGTTCTTTGAGAGACGGCAGCTGCGCATAAAAGGCTGAAAAACTGTGCGATTTACATTCTGTTGCAGTACAGTTGCCAAAGGAGAAACATGTCTGGTCGCGGCAAAGGAGGTAAGGGCCTGGGAAAGGGGGGCGCCAAGCGTCACCGCAAAGTTCTTCGTGACAACATCCAGGGTATCACGAAGCCCGCTATCCGTCGTCTGGCACGTCGTGGTGGTGTGAAGCGTATCTCCGGCTTGATCTACGAGGAGACCCGTGGTGTGCTCAAGGTTTTCCTTGAGAACGTTATCCGGGACGCTGTCACTTACACGGAGCATGCCAAGAGGAAGACAGTGACGGCCATGGATGTGGTGTACGCACTGAAGCGTCAGGGTCGCACCCTGTACGGCTTCGGCGGTTAGACAACAGCAACTGCTGTCTGCCCCTCTTCCCAGACCCACTCAATCAAGCCCTTTTTAGGGCTACCAAATTTTCACAAGAGAGCTGGTGTGTCCCATTGTGTGTCATTTTCCAGCCAGTGTGTGTTGCGTGTGTGTGTGTGTGTGTGCGGCACAGTAAGCTGTGATGCAGTTGCATCATTGTTGTCACTGACCAGTCCAGCGAGCGAGTGTGTTCGTTAGATACCTAGCAGCTAATATTATCTCACCTAACCCAAGCTAAGTTAAGTTCAGCTAAGCTAACCTCACCTAACCACAGCTCAGCTCAGCTCAGCTGACATGCTACGCAGACACACAGACAAGAGAGGGTTTTGAAAAGCTAAAAAAAAAAATATATATATATAAAAAAAATAAAAAAAAGACCTAGGAAGAGAAGGGCAAAAACGCGGCGACGGGAGCTGGAGAGGTCAGAGTTGAAAGGTGCACACACATACACACACACACACACACACACACACACAGAGCAGGGAGTTGTTACGACGTGCTTTTGATTGGTGGGCAGGCGTGTTGTGGACCAATGAGGAGAGAGACTGAGAATGGCTTGCGGCTGCTGCTAACCTTTGACCCGACCTGTGAACTGTGAACTGTCGTACTCGATCGACTGTCAATGGCTGCCGCTAACCTCTGCCCCCTGACCCGTCGTGACCAGAGCTAAGGAGGCTGGAGTAGTTGTATGTCGTAGACCTATCTGTTTATTTTCACTGATCAACTTGATGTGTCCATCCCCCTCTTAATGTATGTATGTGTATATGCTCTTAGCTGAGGCTTGGTAATTGCTGAATGCTGTTTTGTTCTCATGCTATGTATATATACATCTGATCTGATCTGATGTGGTGTGGTGTCATGTTTTCATGATAATTTATTTATTTGTTCATTTTGCTGTGGCTGCGATTTTAAGGTACAGTATTCACACACATGATATGATATGATTTGATATGACATGATATATGATAGGATAGGATATATCATATTATGTTTATATATATGCAATGAGAAAGACCAGCTCTCTTGGGAAAATGAGGGTGGTCCTGAAAAGGACCTTGATGTGATGTATGTGCCGGGGTGCTGCTGAACTTAAGCACGCTCTCCTCGGATACGACGGGCCAGCTGGATGTCCTTGGGCATGATGGTCACACGCTTGGCGTGGATGGCACACAGGTTGGTGTCCTCGAACAGACCGACCAGGTAGGCCTCGCTGGCTTCCTGCAGGGCCATGACGGCAGAGCTCTGGAAACGCAGGTCAGTCTTGAAGTCCTGAGCGATCTCACGGACCAGACGCTGGAAGGGCAGCTTGCGGATCAGCAGCTCAGTGCTCTTCTGGTAACGACGGATCTCACGAAGAGCCACTGTACCGGGCCTGTAACGGTGAGGTTTCTTCACACCTCCCGTGGCAGGGGCGCTCTTGCGTGCAGCCTTGGTGGCCAGCTGCTTGCGTGGAGCTTTCCCTCCGGTCGACTTACGGGCTGTCTGCTTGGTACGGGCCATTTTCTTTGTTCGTGTCTTTCAGCGAGAGAGACGGTGAATCCGACTCGCCGCCGCGAGGCCCTTATATACCGGGCAGCGGGGCCAGTGCAAGTCGAGCGGTGGCGGTGGTGAACCAACCAATCGTCGCCAAGCTTACGTCTCTTCATGGCCAATGAAATCTGCCCCACAGGGCAGTACTGGTACTGCTGCGACTGACACAGTAACTGACGACCAAGTCTGTGTGTGTCGGTGTGTGTGTGTGTGTGTGTGTGCGTGTGTGTGTGATTGCACTGACTGACTGACTGACTGACTGACTGACTGAAACCGCACAGACAGATAATTATATCTGACCTAGATATATCTGACCTAGATATCCTGAGGCAATGGTGCTGACGACCAAGTGTGTGTGTGTGTGTGTGTGTCTGTGTCTGTGTGTTGCGTGTGTGTGCATGTGGGTGTGTGTACATGTGTATACGTATGTGTGTGTGTGTGTGTGTGTGTGTGATTGCACTGACTGACACAGTGACGGTACTGACTGAGAGAGAGAGAGAGAGAGAGTGTGTGTGTGTGTTGTGTGTGTGTGTGTGTGTGTGTGTGTGTGATTGCACTGACTGACACAGTGACGGTACTGACTGAGAGAGAGAGTGTGTGTGTGTGTGTGTGAATACGTGCGTGTGCATGTGTGTGTGTGTGTGTGTGTACATGTGTATACGTATCTGTGTGTGTGTGTGTGTGATTGCACTGACTGACACAGTGACGGTACTGACTGAGAGAGAGAGAGTGTGTGTTGTGTGTGTGTGTGTGTGGTTACGTGCGTGTGCATGTGTGTGTGTGTGTGTGTACATGTGTATACGAATCTGTGTGTGTGTGTGTGTGATTGCACTGACTGACACAGTGACTGTACTGACTGAGAGAGAGAGAGAGAGAGAGTGTGTGTGTGTGTGTGTGTGATTGCACTGACCAACTGACTGACTGACAGTGACGGTACTGATTGAGAGCGCGCGCGTGTGTGTGTGACCAAGTGATTGCACTGACTGACTGACTGACCGATCGACTGACTGACACAGTAAAGAGAGAGAGAGAGAGAGTGTGTGTGTGTGTGTGTGTGTGTGTGTGTGTGTGTGTGTGTGTGTGTGTGTGTTCATGTATGCGTGTTCGCGTGTACTGAGATGGTTGTCGGCCGGCGTGTGCAGGCTTGTGTTGCCTTGATCAGGGTCACTGACACCATCTTTGACATGGCAGTGTGTTCTTCAGTGGAAATATCACTGATAGCTATTTGTTATCTGATACTGCTACTACTACTACTAGGGTGGGGGTTATGGGTTCAGCGGTTGGGTGGTGGTGTGGGGAAGAGCGAATATAATCATGCATGCACACATCGTAATAACTGGTATACGCACACATCTACGTTCAGTGTACGTCGTCGTGTTGTTGTAGAAACATTTACTTTTCGTATCCTCTGGTATATGTATGTATGTATGTATGTATGTATGTGTGTGTGTATGTATATTGAATTATTGGCTGACATTAGAATTAAACAGATCGAGTTCGAGTTCAGTGGTAGATCTGATTTATGTTCAGCTCAGCTCTTACTATCTTACTATAATTATTTATGACAACTGAGTCAACAAGATAGACCAGTCTCGCTTTGGAAAAGATGGGTGGCCCTGAGAAGGGCCTTTGGACAGCAGGGAAAGCTGTTCCTTCGGAAGGAAGGCAGGTCTACTTGCTGCTGGTGTACTTGGTGACGGCCTTGGTACCCTCGCTGACAGCGTGTTTGGCCAGTTCACCAGGCAGCAGCAGACGCACAGCAGTCTGGATCTCGCGGCTGGTGATGGTGGAACGCTTGTTGTAGTGGGCCAGTCTGGAAGCTTCAGCGGCGATTCTCTCAAAGATATCGTTAACGAAGCTGTTCATGATGGACATGGCTTTGCTGCTGATACCAGTGTCAGGATGCACCTGCTTCAGCACCTTGTAGATGTAGATAGCATAACTTTCCTTCCTCTTCCTCTTGCGCTTCTTGTCTCCGGCACGGACGGCCTTAGCCTTGCCGGCTTTCTTGGCACCTTTGGAGCTGACTTTGGGTGGCATTGTCGCACGTTGAACGAGTGACTGAATGCAAGGCGGAACTATAGGGTTTAACGTCTTCCGGCGGTCGCCATGTGAGACATTGGTGTTTGCCGTTGCTGTTGGAAAAACAAACAGGAAAAAAAGAGGGGGTTAGGAACTGATGAGAAATATGTTGTGTGCATGTAATAAGAGTTACGTCTAAAATATCGATATTATTGTATGCTCCGAGGCTGCTGTCCATGGGGAGGGGCCGATAAGATATCTTTATTTAAATCGTTTAAAAATAGATAAAATCTCAGGGCCACCTGATTAAAAACTGTAACAAAGAAGAATGTACAGAAAAGAAGCAAGACATAAACGTATATACACAGCTACACTTCATACTCATGTAAAAGACATCTTTTATGGACTAAATATTGAATGACTAAGAAGTGCAAGTTTATAAAATATAACATTACTCAAAATATAGAGCACCACTATTTATGTGATATACACTGTCGGGGTGGAGGGTGGGGGCAGAACCGCGAGGAGCGACACAATACCCCTTCGCTCCCTCCCCTCCAAACAAGGGCTCATATCTTTCATTTAAAATACGTCAATAATAATAACACAAGAGGTTAAAAAAAAAAATTTTTTTTTTTTCATTACTGTCTAAGAAGAGGGTGGGGGCAAAAGTCGCGAGGAGCGATACCCCTTCGCTCCCTCCCTTCCAACAAGAGTTCATGTATTGTCGTGTATATATGGTGAGTATGGCTCAGCTCATAACGCGGGTGGGGGTGGCAAGGAGAAACCCCTTCGCTCCCACGGTACAGCAAATGGAGTCCGAGCGGGGAAAAAGAGCGGGAGGAAGGGGGGGGGGTGGGGAGGGGGGGAGGGTCAGAAACGATGGGACAAGGGGAAGGAGCGGGACGGGGCGGTGGAGGGACGGAGGGCCGGGGAGGATGGGGGAGGGGAAATTGTGGGACGCATGGAAGTCGAAAGATCGGGATGTCGCCATCAGAACAGATAGCCTCTTTCTAAGGTATTTATAAGTTCTGCAAATTTAATGAGGGGTGTCCACCCTAGTGGGCCCTTCCTAGTTGTTGTGACATGTGTGCATGTTAGTTTTGCTGATTCTAACAATAATCTTAATTCGGAAAAGTGTGAGTGAATTTCTGTGCAGGGGTCAAAAAGATGTTTCATATTTAAATATTGTCTGCAATTACATTTAATTTGATTGAATTTGGATTTGATGCCATCTGTCCTGATGCGAAAGGTCAATTTTTGTATGTGCAGTGGGACCCGGAGGAAGAGACCTCCTCTAACACGGGACGGGTCCCACCCGCGAACAGCGGCCACTCGGCCCAGTTCTGCCTCCCACTGGGTGCGGACTGCCCGTCTGGTCATTGATCTCGCCTCTGAAACCGAGAGGCCCACGTTCGAGACGTTGATTGTCCGGCCCATGGCCGCCTCCTTGGCGGCTCTATCTGCCAAATCGTTACCAGGTATATCTGAATGCGAGGGGATCCAGATTAGTTTTATTAAGGTACCTTTGGTAACGATTTGGTGATTTAGGAGTAATATTTCTTTAATTATTTCGTTTCTGTTTGATGTATTATTTTTAATTGCTGTTATAGCTGACTTGGAGTCGGAGAGGATCGCAACTGAGATGGGAGGGTTCTGCATATCGTTGATGTATGTACAGGCCATACAAATGGCCCAGAGTTCTGCAGTGAAAATGGATATATTATCATTTAACTTATATTTGTGTGTGACTTTTAGAGCGGGGATGGAGAAGGAGCTGCCAATATGTGTATTGTCTAGTTTGGAGCCATCAGTATAAATTTGAAGTGAATGTGCAATGGACTGGATTTTTTCTTTTGCTTTGTAACTAATAATATTTGGTTGGTATTTCTTTGATATTTCTTCGAGTGAAGTATCTACCGTTAGTGGTTCCAACATCCAAGAAGGAAGAGGAACAGAGAATGGTTTAGTAATAAAGTTTGTATTTATTTCTGCATCTTTAAGTGTAGGTGTAATGTAATCCGTGATTTGTGTGATTGTTCTGTATATATGTGGTGTTTTTTCCTTAATTTTTTGAAAGTTGGTAATATTACTTTCATCTCCATAGAGTGGTGAGAAGACAGCCTGTGTAGGGTTTTCAGTCGCAAAAGAACGTATGGCATAGTTTGAACAATTTAATTTAATTGTATAGGGCAGGGGCATCCAATCTATGTCCCGATAGATTTGTAAGGTAGTGGCATATCTGGGGAGATCAAGGGCTACCTTAAGAGCCCTTATTTCGATTTGTTCCAGTCGTTGCATCGTTGACGCAGGTGCATTGAAAAAAACCTCCTGTCCATACAGGAGGCGTGACCTTACCAGGGCCCTAACTAAGTTTACACGGACCTTAAGGTCAGAGGCCCATTTTTCTTTAGATAATATTTTGATAAAATTAATGGCTGAGGTAGATTTACTTATCAGGTAATTAATGTGCGTGTTCCAGTTAAGAGTTTCAGTAAAAATGACGCCCAGAAATTTTACTTGTTTCGCCTGTTTTATGACGTCATCATAAATGTGTACACTAAAATCAGTGTCCCTTTTTCTGCTAAAAACCATAAATACACATTTACCTGTTGAGAAGAAAAAACCGTTATAAAATAAATAAGTGGTAAGTAGGTCTATATCATATTGAAAATCTTTTAAGGCTTTATCGTATTTGTTAACAGACCGTGACTTGTAGGCTTCTGACCATAAAACCATGTCATCAGCGTACACCAGTACAGAACATTTTCTAAAATTTAACTTATTCATATCATACAACATAATATTAAACAAGGTGGGAGCTATGATGCTTCCCTGTGGGACGCCCATGTCGAGCTTATATGTTCGTGAAAGGGCGTTACCCACCCGTACTCTGAGTGTTCTACTACTTAAAAATTGCTTAATGAAATCATACATTTTACCATTAATCCCTATCTTACCTAATTTAAAAAGTAATTTGTTGTGCCACACTGAGTTGTAGGCACCTTTAATATCAAAAAAAGTAGCAAAAACTTTATTTTTTTTAGCAAGGGCTTTCTTTATATTGCAATTTAAACTAACTAGATGGTCTGTGCAGCTCCTGCCTACTCTAAATCCTGCCTGAAAAGATGGAATAATGTGATTTTTTTCTAAAAAGTTCTCTAGCCTATTCTTAACAATTCTTTCGAAAATTTTTCCTAGGTGAGGTGTGAGAGAGATGGGGCGGTAAGAGTCTGGGGACCCCTTGGGTTTCCCTGGCTTATGGACGCCCACTACCATGGCGTCCCTCCAGGCCTGTG
This sequence comes from Babylonia areolata, assembly GCF_041734735.1. Lineage (NCBI taxonomy): Eukaryota > Metazoa > Mollusca > Gastropoda > Neogastropoda > Buccinidae > Babylonia > Babylonia areolata. The sequence goes on from NC_134887.1 coordinate 4,372,516, forward strand.
GTATGGCCCCCTCCGTCCAACATCTCTCATAAAATCTATATAGGGCATCTATCATATTGGGGGGAAGCCTTCCTAACATTTTATATGAGATTGGATCAGTGCCAGTTGCTTTGTTTATATTTTTTATACCGTTTAAAGTTTCTATAATTTCTTTTTTTGTCAGTGGAGCATTATGTATGGTATTGCAGGGAGGGGGGTCGGGGACGAGTCCCTTGGACCTCCTCCTCTCCTGTTCCCTCTGGCCCAGGGACGCGGTCTGGCTGGCCCTTGCAAAAGAGAGGGCCAGCACGTCCGCCTTTTCCTGATTATTGGCGGTGTACCCGCCTCCATTCTTGAGTGGGGGCTCGGGGAGAGCCCCTTTAAATTTGAGCTTTTTAATAGCTTTCCACGCTTGTCCCAAATTTCTAAAATCAATTATCTTATTATTTAATTTACTAAAGTACTCAAGCTTAGCTCTGGCGATCGTAATGTCACAGTATTTTTCCTTATTTTTCTTTTCCGCGAAGGTCAAGTCGCCTGGACTTCTCTTGAAAGCGGCACAGGCCTGTCTTTTTTCTTTTACCGCCTGGTGGCATACTTCGTTCCACCAGGGGTTCAGTCTACGTCTGTTCGTTTTATTTGTGACATTTTTAACTGGGATGGAGCTGTTTGCTGCAGAAATAATGTTTTCTCTTATGTTATTATAATGGATTTCTAGATTTGCGTCATACAGGTGGTCAGGGTCTATCAATTCTAAATAGTTGCTAAATTGGGTCCAGTCTGCTTTCTCATAGTTGTATGTTGATTTTACAACAGTGTCTGTTTGTGTAAAGTCTGTGTGTATTTGTAATTTGATTGGCATGTGGTCAGAGCGGAGGGGGTCATCCTCCACCGTCCATTCACATGCCACGGTCAGGTCGGAGCTAACTAACGTCAGGTCAATCGCAGTCAGTCTGTCTGTCTGTCTGTCTGGTAATCTTGTTGGTGTTCCGTCGTTCAGTAGAACTAGGTCTGAGTCTACTATGTTTTGATGGAGGGCTCCGCCTCCCCCTGTATACATGTTACTTGAATGTTCCCAGCTGGGGTGGCGGCAGTTGAAGTCGCCGACTATAATCCATTTTTTATTGTTGTCTAAGTTTTGTAACCAGTCTGTACACCCCGACCGGGCACATCCTTTCGGATAATAGAGGTTAACAATATTCGTTTTTTTGTCAGCAAGAGTTATTTGTATGGAGTTTACGTATGTGTGGCCGTCATCATTTTCAATCGGAGAGGAAATGTATGTGTACTGACAGTGTGTGTGAACATAAGTTGCTGTGTAAACTTTATTTAACTTATTACTTACTTGGGGTGGGTAATAGTAACCTTCTATTATGGGCAAGTCGGGGTATGGAACATTAAGTGACTGTAATGCAAGGCGCGCGGCGCGAGCTGCGAATATCTCGGGCGTCGGGTCGGAAGGCGGCTGTGCCTTACGGCGCGACTGCCATTGGTCGATCGGTGAAGCGAGCGGGCTGTGTGCAGGCTTCATGACGGTCTTGAATAAAACGCTGCTGGGGCGCTGCAGTGAGGTCAGTTTGCTACTTGCTATCAACTGAAAGTGAAAAAACATGTCTGGACGTGGTAAAGGAGGAAAAGTCAAGGGAAAGAGCAAGTCCCGCTCTTCTCGCGCGGGACTGCAGTTCCCCGTGGGGCGTATCCACCGTCTCCTGCGCAAAGGCAACTATGCTGAGCGTGTGGGTGCTGGAGCCCCTGTGTACCTGGCCGCCGTGCTGGAGTACTTGGCCGCTGAAGTGCTGGAGTTGGCAGGCAACGCCGCCCGTGACAACAAGAAGACGAGAATCATCCCTCGTCACCTTCAGCTGGCCATCCGCAACGACGAGGAGCTGAACAAGCTCCTGTCCGGTGTGACTATCGCTCAGGGTGGTGTGCTGCCCAACATCCAGGCTGTGCTTCTGCCCAAGAAGTCCCAGACCAAGGCCCCCGGCGGCAAAGCCTAAGGGAGCACTCATCACTCACTTTCCACTAAGTGACCCAGGTCCTTTTAAGGACCACCCTTTTTCCCGAGTGGGTTGGCCAATCTCGCTGCCACAAAGTTGTGTTGTGATGCGTCTGGATGTGTCAGATGCTTACTTTGCAACACACTGACACAAAATAATGCATACGTTATATACCGGCACAACACATGTGTGCACACAAATTACACATGATAAATAGATAGACAGAGAAACTGACTGATCAGCTGATCGACTGGTTGCATGTGATACGTGTGGCATCGCTCCTCCCCCCACCCCCTGCACGCACACACCACAGATAAATACCTACCTACCTACCTACATACACACATACATACATACATGCGTACATACATACACATGGTCGATCACGCTGCATCATAGTTTCTTTTGTGTTGTCGCTGACATGTCCACAGCTGCCAGTCAGTCTGTGTTGTGTTCTGTGTGTCGAGGAGCTGCTGCTGCTGCTGCTGCTGCTGCTGCTGCTGCTATGTTCTACACATACTGATACATTGGCACACATCTAACATCTGCCAAGCACATGCTGCAACGTGATCAACCAGGCCTTGAGGGGAAAGGGGGTGGAGGGAGAGAAAGGAAGAAGAAAGAGAAAGAGCAGAAACAAACAAGTGGATACATAATTAAATGAATGAATAGATAAGTAAAGAAATGAACTTCAATAGGAAAATAAAGAAAAGAAAAAAGTAAGCAGACAGATAATGAAATAACATAAACAGGAGGAAAAGAAGAAGAAATGAACATAAATAAGAAGACAATAATGATAAAGAATAAATCAACAAATAAGCACATAAATGTGAACAAACATACAGAAGACAGATAATGAAATAATATAAACTGGAGGAAAAGAAGAAGAAATGAACATAAGTAAGGAGACAATAATGATAAAGAATAAATGAACAAATAAGCACATAAATGTGAACAAACACATAGAAGACAGATAATGAAATAATATAAACTGGAGGAAAAGAAGAAGAAATGAACATAAGTAAGGAGACAATAATGATAAAGAATAAATGAACAAATAAGCACATAAATGTGAACAAACATACAGAAGACAGATAATGAAATAATATAAACTGGAGGAAAAGAAGAAGAAATGAACATAAGTAAGGAGACAATAATGATAAAGAATAAATGAACAAATAAGCACATAAATGTGAACAAACATACAGAAGACAGATAATGAAATAATATAAACTGGAGGAAAAGAAGAAGAAATGAACATAAGTAAGGAGACAATAATGATAAAGAATAAATGAACAAATAAGCACATAAATGTGAACAAACATACAGAAGACAGATAATGAAATAATATAAACTGGAGGAAAAGAAGAAGAAATGAACATAAATAAGAAGACAATAATGATAAAGAATAAATGAACAAATAAGCACATAAATGTGAACAAACATATAGACATGCACACACGCTCAGCCGCTCACAAACACACACACACACACACACACACACACACACACACACACACACACACATACACACACACACACTCAGTCACCACACACTGACTGACTGACTGACTGACTACCTAATTGTTTTCCAACGGTGGAGATATAAGCACACTGGCAGTCTTACGTGCATGTGCCGTTGTTTCAGACACACACAGACATGTACAAATATATATTTAGTTGAGAGAGAGAGAGAGAGAGAGACCGATTGTGTATATGTTTATTATCGCCCTTGGCTATGACCTGTGAACCGAGTCCGCCATTGTGGTTCAGGGGTCAGATAAAACATGGACAGCGAGTGGCTGGCTGGGAGGCCTTTCAACCAATGAAAACAACGTCGTGAGGCTGCTCCGTGTCGTTCTTTGAGAGACGGCAGCTGCGCATAAAAGGCTGAAAAACTGTGCGATTTACATTCTGTTGCAGTACAGTTGCCAAAGGAGAAACATGTCTGGTCGCGGCAAAGGAGGTAAGGGCCTGGGAAAGGGGGGCGCCAAGCGTCACCGCAAAGTTCTTCGTGACAACATCCAGGGTATCACGAAGCCCGCTATCCGTCGTCTGGCACGTCGTGGTGGTGTGAAGCGTATCTCCGGCTTGATCTACGAGGAGACCCGTGGTGTGCTCAAGGTTTTCCTTGAGAACGTTATCCGGGACGCTGTCACTTACACGGAGCATGCCAAGAGGAAGACAGTGACGGCCATGGATGTGGTGTACGCACTGAAGCGTCAGGGTCGCACCCTGTACGGCTTCGGCGGTTAGACAACAGCAACTGCTGTCTGCCCCTCTTCCCAGACCCACTCAATCAAGCCCTTTTTAGGGCTACCAAATTTTCACAAGAGAGCTGGTGTGTCCCATTGTGTGTCATTTTCCAGCCAGTGTGTGTTGCGTGTGTGTGTGTGTGTGTGCGGCACAGTAAGCTGTGATGCAGTTGCATCATTGTTGTCACTGACCAGTCCAGCGAGCGAGTGTGTTCGTTAGATACCTAGCAGCTAATATTATCTCACCTAACCCAAGCTAAGTTAAGTTAAGCTAAGCTAACCTCACCTAACCACAGCTCAGCTCAGCTCAGCTGACATGCTACGCAGACACACAGACAAGAGAGGGTTTTGAAAAGCTAAAAAAAAATATATATATATATATATATAAAAAAAAAAAAAAAGACCTAGGAAGAGAAGGGCAAAAACGCGGCGACGGGAGCTGGAGAGGTCAGAGTTGAAAGGTGCACACACATACACACACACACACACACACACAGAGAGAGCAGGGAGTTGTTACGACGTGCTTTTGATTGGTGGGCAGGCGTGTTGTGGACCAATGAGGAGAGAGACTGAGAATGGCTTGCGGCTGCTGCTAACCTTTGACCCGACCTGTGAACTGTGAACTGTCGTACTCGATCGACTGTCAATGGCTGCCGCTAACCTCTGCCCCCTGACCCGTCGTGACCAGAGCTAAGGAGGCTGGAGTAGTTGTATGTCGTAGACCTATCTGTTTATTTTCACTGATCAACTTGATGTGTCCATCCCCCTCTTAATGTATGTATGTGTATATGCTCTTAGCTGAGGCTTGGTAATTGCTGAATGCTGTTTTGTTCTCATGCTATGTATATATACATCTGATCTGATCTGATGTGGTGTGGTGTCATGTTTTCATGATAATTTATTTATTTGTTCATTTTGCTGTGGCTGCGATTTTAAGGTACAGTATTCACACACATGATATGATATGATTTGATATGACATGATATATGATAGGATAGGATATATCATATTATGTTTATATATATGCAATGAGAAAGACCAGCTCTCTTGGGAAAATGAGGGTGGTCCTGAAAAGGACCTTGATGTGATGTATGTGCCGGGGTGCTGCTGAACTTAAGCACGCTCTCCTCGGATACGACGGGCCAGCTGGATGTCCTTGGGCATGATGGTCACACGCTTGGCGTGGATGGCACACAGGTTGGTGTCCTCGAACAGACCGACCAGGTAGGCCTCGCTGGCTTCCTGCAGGGCCATGACGGCAGAGCTCTGGAAACGCAGGTCAGTCTTGAAGTCCTGAGCGATCTCACGGACCAGACGCTGGAAGGGCAGCTTGCGGATCAGCAGCTCAGTGCTCTTCTGGTAACGACGGATCTCACGAAGAGCCACTGTACCGGGCCTGTAACGGTGAGGTTTCTTCACACCTCCCGTGGCAGGGGCGCTCTTGCGTGCAGCCTTGGTGGCCAGCTGCTTGCGTGGAGCTTTCCCTCCGGTCGACTTACGGGCTGTCTGCTTGGTACGGGCCATTTTCTTTGTTCGTGTCTTTCAGCGAGAGAGACGGTGAATCCGACTCGCCGCCGCGAGGCCCTTATATACCGGGCAGCGGGGCCAGTGCAAGTCGAGCGGTGGCGGTGGTGAACCAACCAATCGTCGCCAAGCTTACGTCTCTTCATGGCCAATGAAATCTGCCCCACAGGGCAGTACTGGTACTGCTGCGACTGACACAGTAACTGACGACCAAGTCTGTGTGTGTCGGTGTGTGTGTGTGTGTGTGTGTGTGTGTGCGTGTGTGTGTGATTGCACTGACTGACTGACTGACTGACTGAAACCGCACAGACAGATAATTATATCTGACCTAGATATATCTGACCTAGATATCCTGAGGCAATGGTGCTGACGACCAAGTGTGTGTGTGTGTGTGTGTGTCTGTGTCTGTGTGTTGCGTGTGTGTGCATGTGGGTGTGTGTACATGTGTATACGTATGTGTGTGTGTGTGTGTGTGTGTGTGTGATTGCACTGACTGACACAGTGACGGTACTGACTGAGAGAGAGAGAGAGAGTGTGTGTGTGTGTTGTGTGTGTGTGTGTGTGTGTGTGTGTGTGATTGCACTGACTGACACAGTGACGGTACTGACTGAGAGAGAGAGAGTGTGTGTGTGTGTGTGAATACGTGCGTGTGCATGTGTGTGTGTGTGTGTGTGTACATGTGTATACGTATCTGTGTGTGTGTGTGTGTGATTGCACTGACTGACACAGTGACGGTACTGACTGAGAGAGAGAGAGTGTGTGTTGTGTGTGTGTGTGTGTGGTTACGTGCGTGTGCATGTGTGTGTGTGTGTGTGTGTACATGTGTATACGAATCTGTGTGTGTGTGTGTGTGATTGCACTGACTGACACAGTGACTGTACTGACTGAGAGAGAGAGAGAGAGAGAGTGTGTGTGTGTGTGTGTGTGTGATTGCACTGACCAACTGACTGACTGACACAGTGACGGTACTGACTGAGAGAGCGCGCGCGTGTGTTTGTGTGTGTGTGTGTGTGTGATTGCACTGGCCGACTGACTGACACAGTGACGGTACTGACTGAGAGATAGAGAGAGAGTGTGTGTGTGTGTGTGTGTGTGCGCGCGTGCGTGTACATGTGTATACGTGTGTGTGTGTGTGTGTGATTGCACTGACCAACTGACTGACTGACAGTGACGGTACTGATTGAGAGCGCGCGCGTGTGTGTGTGACCAAGTGATTGCACTGACTGACTGACTGACCGATCGACTGACTGACACAGTAAAGAGAGAGAGAGAGAGAGTGTGTGTGTGTGTGTGTGTGTGTGTGTGTGTGTGTGTGTGTGTGTGTGTGTGTTCATGTATGCGTGTTCGCGTGTACTGAGATGGTTGTCGGCCGGCGTGTGCAGGCTTGTGTTGCCTTGATCAGGGTCACTGACACCATCTTTGACATGGCAGTGTGTTCTTCAGTGGAAATATCACTGATAGCTATTTGTTATCTGATACTGCTACTACTACTACTAGGGTGGGGGTTGTGGGTTCAGCGGTTGGGTGGTGGTGTGGGGAAGAGCGAATATAATCATGCATGCACACATCGTAATAACTGGTATACGCACACATCTACGTTCAGTGTACGTCGTCGTGTTGTTGTAGAAACATTTACTTTTCGTATCCTCTGGTATATGTATGTATGTATGTATGTATGTGTGTGTGTATGTATATTGAATTATTGGCTGACATTAGAATTAAACAGATCGAGTTCGAGTTCAGTGGTAGATCTGATTTATGTTCAGCTCAGCTCTTACTATCTTACTATAATTATTTATGACAACTGAGTCAACAAGATAGACCAGTCTCGCTTTGGAAAAGATGGGTGGCCCTGAGAAGGGCCTTTGGACAGCAGGGAAAGCTGTTCCTTCGGAAGGAAGGCAGGTCTACTTGCTGCTGGTGTACTTGGTGACGGCCTTGGTACCCTCGCTGACAGCGTGTTTGGCCAGTTCACCAGGCAGCAGCAGACGCACAGCAGTCTGGATCTCGCGGCTGGTGATGGTGGAACGCTTGTTGTAGTGGGCCAGTCTGGAAGCTTCAGCGGCGATTCTCTCAAAGATATCGTTAACGAAGCTGTTCATGATGGACATGGCTTTGCTGCTGATACCAGTGTCAGGATGCACCTGCTTCAGCACCTTGTAGATGTAGATAGCATAACTTTCCTTCCTCTTCCTCTTGCGCTTCTTGTCTCCGGCACGGACGGCCTTAGCCTTGCCGGCTTTCTTGGCACCTTTGGAGCTGACTTTGGGTGGCATTGTCGCACGTTGAACGAGTGACTGAATGCAAGGCGGAACTATAGGGTTTAACGTCTTCCGGCGGTCGCCATGTGAGACATTGGTGTTTGCCGTTGCTGTTGGAAAAACAAACAGGAAAAAAAGAGGGGGTTAGGAACTGATGAGAAATATGTTGTGTGCATGTAATAAGAGTTACGTCTAAAATATCGATATTATTGTATGCTCCGAGGCTGCTGTCCATGGGGAGGGGCCGATAAGATATCTTTATTTAAATCGTTTAAAAATAGATAAAATCTCAGGGCCACCTGATTAAAAACTGTAACAAAGAAGAATGTACAGAAAAGAAGCAAGACATAAACGTATATACACAGCTACACTTCATACTCATGTAAAAGACATCTTTTATGGACTAAATATTGAATGACTAAGAAGTGCAAGTTTATAAAATATAACATTACTCAAAATATAGAGCACCACTATTTATGTGATATACACTGTCGGGGTGGAGGGTGGGGGCAGAACCGCGAGGAGCGACACAATACCCCTTCGCTCCCTCCCCTCCAAACAAGGGCTCATATCTTTCATTTAAAATACGTCAATAATAATAACACAAGAGGTTAAAAAAAAAATTTTTTTTTTTTTTCATTACTGTCTAAGAAGAGGGTGGGGGCAAAAGTCGCGAGGAGCGATACCCCTTCGCTCCCTCCCTTCCAACAAGAGTTCATGTATTGTCGTGTATATATGGTGAGTATGGCTCAGCTCATAACGCGGGTGGGGGTGGCAAGGAGAAACCCCTTCGCTCCCACGGTACAGCAAATGGAGTCCGAGCGGGGAAAAAGAGCGGGAGGAAGGGGGGGGGGGGGTGGGGAGGGGGGGAGGGTCAGAAACGATGGGACAAGGGGAAGGAGCGGGACGGGGCGGTGGAGGGACGGAGGGCCGGGGAGGATGGGGGAGGGGAAATTGTGGGACGCATGGAAGTCGAAAGATCGGGATGTCGCCATCAGAACAGATAGCCTCTTTCTAAGGTATTTATAAGTTCTGCAAATTTAATGAGGGGTGTCCACCCTAGTGGGCCCTTCCTAGTTGTTGTGACATGTGTGCATGTTAGTTTTGCTGATTCTAACAATAATCTTAATTCGGAAAAGTGTGAGTGAATTTCTGTGCAGGGGTCAAAAAGATGTTTCATATTTAAATATTGTTGTCTGATTGAATTTGGATTTGATGCCATCTGTCCTGATGCGAAAGGTCAATTTTTGTATGTGCAGTGGGACCCGGAGGAAGAGACCTCCTCTAACACGGGACGGGTCCCACCCGCGAACAGCGGCCACTCGGCCCAGTTCTGCCTCCCACTGGGTGCGGACTGCCCGTCTGGTCATTGATCTCGCCTCTGAAACCGAGAGGCCCACGTTCGAGACGTTGATTGTCCGGCCCATGGCCGCCTCCTTGGCGGCTCTATCTGCCAAATCGTTACCAGGTATATCTGAATGCGAGGGGATCCAGATTAGTTTTATTAAGGTACCTTTGGTAACGATTTGGTGATTTAGGAGTAATATTTCTTTAATTATTTCGTTTCTGTTTGATGTATTATTTTTAATTGCTGTTATAGCTGACTTGGAGTCGGAGAGGATCGCAACTGAGATGGGAGGGTTCTGCATATCGTTGATGTATGTACAGGCCATACAAATGGCCCAGAGTTCTGCAGTGAAAATGGATATATTATCATTTAACTTATATTTGTGTGTGACTTTTAGAGCGGGGATGGAGAAGGAGCTGCCAATATGTGTATTGTCTAGTTTGGAGCCATCAGTATAAATTTGAAGTGAATGTGCAATGGACTGGATTTTTTCTTTTGCTTTGTAACTAATAATATTTGGTTGGTATTTCTTTGATATTTCTTCGAGTGAAGTATCTACCGTTAGTGGTTCCAACATCCAAGAAGGAAGAGGAACAGAGAATGGTTTAGTAATAAAGTTTGTATTTATTTCTGCATCTTTAAGTGTAGGTGTAATGTAATCCGTGATTTGTGTGATTGTTCTGTATATATGTGGTGTTTTTTCCTTAATTTTTTGAAAGTTGGTAATATTACTTTCATCTCCATAGAGTGGTGAGAAGACAGCCTGTGTAGGGTTTTCAGTCGCAAAAGAACGTATGGCATAGTTTGAACAATTTAATTTAATTGTATAGGGCAGGGGCATCCAATCTATGTCCCGATAGATTTGTAAGGTAGTGGCATATCTGGGGAGATCAAGGGCTACCTTAAGAGCCCTTATTTCGATTCGTTCCAGTCGTTGCATCGTTGACGCAGGTGCATTGAAAAAAACCTCCTGTCCATACAGGAGGCGTGACCTTACCAGGGCCCTAACTAAGTTTACACGGACCTTAAGGTCAGAGGCCCATTTTTCTTTAGATAATATTTTGATAAAATTAATGGCTGAGGTAGATTTACTTATCAGGTAATTAATGTGCGTGTTCCAGTTAAGAGTTTCAGTAAAAATGACGCCCAGAAATTTTACTTGTTTCGCCTGTTTTATGACGTCATCATAAATGTGTACACTAAAATCAGTGTCCCTTTTTCTGCTAAAAACCATAAATACACATTTACCTGTTGAGAAGAAAAAACCGTTATAAAATAAATAAGTGGTAAGTAGGTCTATATCATATTGAAAATCTTTTAAGGCTTTATCGTATTTGTTAACAGACCGTGACTTGTAGGCTTCTGACCATAAAACCATGTCATCAGCGTACACCAGTACAGAACATTTTCTAAAATTTAACTTATTCATATCATACAACATAATATTAAACAAGGTGGGAGCTATGATGCTTCCCTGTGGGACGCCCATGTCGAGCTTATATGTTCGTGAAAGGGCGTTACCCACCCGTACTCTGAGTGTTCTACTACTTAAAAATTGCTTAATGAAATCATACATTTTACCATTAATCCCTATCTTACCTAATTTAAAAAGTAATTTGTTGTGCCACACTGAGTTGTAGGCACCTTTAATATCAAAAAAAGTAGCAAAAACTTTATTTTTTTTAGCAAGGGCTTTCTTTATATTGCAATTTAAACTAACTAGATGGTCTGTGCAGCTCCTGCCTACTCTAAATCCTGCCTGAAAAGATGGAATAATGTGATTTTTTTCTAAAAAGTTCTCTAGCCTATTCTTAACAATTCTTTCGAAAATTTTTCCTAGGTGAGGTGTGAGAGAGATGGGGCGGTAAGAGTCTGGGGACCCCTTGGGTTTCCCTGGCTTATGGACGCCCACTACCATGGCGTCCCTCCAGGCCTGTGGTATGGCCCCCTCCGTCCAACATCTCTCATAAAATCTATATAGGGCATCTATCATATTGGGGGGAAGCCTTCCTAACATTTTATATGAGATTGGATCAGTGCCAGTTGCTTTGTTTATATTTTTTATACCGTTTAAAGTTTCTATAATTTCTTTTTTTGTCAGTGGAGCATTATGTATGGTATTGCAGGGAGGGGGGTCGGGGACGAGTCCCTTGGACCTCCTCCTCTCCTGTTCCCTCTGGCCCAGGGACGCGGTCTGGCTGGCCCTTGCAAAAGAGAGGGCCAGCACGTCCGCCTTTTCCTGATTATTGGCGGTGTACCCGCCTCCATTCTTGAGTGGGGGCTCGGGGAGAGCCCCTTTAAATTTGAGCTTTTTAATAGCTTTCCACGCTTGTCCCAAATTTCTAAAATCAATTATCTTATTATTTAATTTACTAAAGTACTCAAGCTTAGCTCTGGCGATCGTAATGTCACAGTATTTTTCCTTATTTTTCTTTTCCGCGAAGGTCAAGTCGCCTGGACTTCTCTTGAAAGCGGCACAGGCCTGTCTTTTTTCTTTTACCGCCTGGTGGCATACTTCGTTCCACCAGGGGTTCAGTCTACGTCTGTTCGTTTTATTTGTGACATTTTTAACTGGGATGGAGCTGTTTGCTGCAGAAATAATGTTTTCTCTTATGTTATTATAATGGATTTCTAGATTTGCGTCATACAGGTGGTCAGGGTCTATCAATTCTAAATAGTTGCTAAATTGGGTCCAGTCTGCTTTCTCATAGTTGTATGTTGATTTTACAACAGTGTCTGTTTGTGTAAAGTCTGTGTGTATTTGTAATTTGATTGGCATGTGGTCAGAGCGGAGGGGGTCATCCTCCACCGTCCATTCACATGCCACGGTCAGGTCGGAGCTAACTAACGTCAGGTCAATCGCAGTCAGTCTGTCTGTCTGTCTGTCTGGTAATCTTGTTGGTGTTCCGTCGTTCAGTAGAACTAGGTCTGAGTCTACTATGTTTTGATGGAGGGCTCCGCCTCCCCCTGTATACATGTTACTTGAATGTTCCCAGCTGGGGTGGCGGCAGTTGAAGTCGCCGACTATAATCCATTTTTTATTGTTGTCTAAGTTTTGTAACCAGTCTGTACACCCCGACCGGGCACATCCTTTCGGATAATAGAGGTTAACAATATTCGTTTTTTTTGTCAGCAAGAGTTATTTGTATGGAGTTTACGTATGTGTGGCCGTCATCATTTTCAATCGGAGAGGAAATGTATGTGTACTGACAGTGTGTGTGAACATAAGTTGCTGTGTAAACTTTATTTAACTTATTACTTACTTGGGGTGGGTAATAGTAACCTTCTATTATGGGCAAGTCGGGGTATGGAACATTAAGTGACTGTAAACACAGAACATGATAGATGTGGTCACTGTTATGTAAGAAGTGAAGGAGATAATCGTAAGTGGTTTTTATGGATCTACAGTTCCATTGTAGCAGGTTTAGTATGTCTTTGGCCGTCATGTTGCTGTCTCTATCATTTGTATTGTCAACAGTGGTTCTTTGGTTATCAGGGTACCTGTCCATAATTATGTCCTGTTATTGGTTGTGTTCACTAGGTCTGGGTTGTAACAAGTTCCCCCAACCCCGCAGGCCAGGGAGGCCATCTGCCATAGTTCCCCCCCCGTCACGAACCACTCAGGCGGCGCCGCTGATTTGTTGGGGAACGATACCTGGAAGGCCCGGCGGAGGACCTCAAGGAGCTCCCTGAGGTCGCCATCCGATCGGGCCCTACCCAATTCAGCCAGGGTGGAGGAGAGGAAACCTATTTCAAATGGCTTGTCTTCTGTCATGTCAATTTTACTTTTGATTTTTTCCATTTCTTTCAGTTGATTTTTTAGTTTGTCTTGTTCTATCCTCTTACTATATTCTAAGATCTTGGTTTCAACCAAGTTATCTAATTGTGTAATAGTGTGCTGTAGGATCTTTTCTTGAATCTCTGTTTGTATGTCTTCTTTCTTTTTTTTCTTCCAGTTTTTTCTTCATTGACTCACTTGTGTAAACAAAGTGAGTCTATGTTTTAACCCGGTGTTCGGTTGTCTGTGTGTGTGTATGTGTGTGTGTGTGTCTGTGTGTCCGTGGTAAACTTTAACATTGACATTTTCTCTGCAACTACTTTGTCAGTTGACACCAACTTTGGCATAAAAATAGGAAAAATCCAGTTCTTTCCAGTCATCTTGTTTAAAACAATATTGCGCTTCTGGGATTGGCACAAAAAAATAAAGAATGAAGCCTAATTATATGCAAACTGCATTTACTGTTATATTTATATTTTTTGTATTCTCTAAACTTGGCACTTTGATCTGATATTCTGACCCAACAGCTAGAGCAGTCATTATTATCATTTTTTGTTCAAACAGGAACTTCTTTTGCTAAGCATGGAATTTTTATTTATTTTGCAAACGTTTTGGTGCAGATAGTAAAAAGGGGAAATTACTCTGTAATGCTAGTGGAGTTAATTTGCTTTAAACTGATCTTTCTCATCTTAAACATTATATTTTGAAACAAGAGAGGCAAGGCCTTCAAGACTCACTTGTGATGCACTTTTTAAAAAAAAATCCAAGCTTTTTATGTATTGAGTATAATTTCAAAATGTAATGTTTAAGATGAGAAAGATCAGTTTAAAGCAAAGTAAGTTCCCCAGCAGAGTAATTTCCCTTGTTCTGCTATCTAAACCAAAACGTTTGCAATAAATAAAACTTCCATGCTTAGCAAAAGAAGTTCCTGTTTGAACAAAAAATGATAATAATGACAGATCCTTTGTTGGGTCGAATATCAGATCAAAGTGCCAAGTTTAGAGAATACAAAAAATATAAATATAACAGTAAATGCATTATACTCAATACCTAAAAACTTGGATTTTTTAAAAAGTGTATCACAAGTGGGTCTTGAAGGCCTTGCCTTTCTTGTTATTAGTTGTTTTGATTTTTTTTTTAGTGCCGGCGCTCTAGTTGTAAGACTGTTTTTTCTTATTTTCTTTGAAGCTGGGGGGTGCAGGCTCAAGGCCCTCTCTTCCCCAAACACAACTGTCCCAGCCGCCCGTTTCACAATTTGGGCATACGTTTGACTGTTTTTAGGAGTGGAGGCGGCTGGCGCCAACGGTGCCGTAGTTACCTCCGGTCTCCAGAAGGAGTCATGGGGTACACGGTTCTGACCGGTCACCCTAGCCGCCTCCGCTCTCTCACTCTCCTCCTTCAGCTGCTCTCTGGCTCGTCGGACCGCCTCCGAATACAGGAGGTATGCGCTGGATCTAATTTTATTTGCTCTTTGCCGTACCCTGTGCTCGGGGCAGCCGAGTGGGAGCCTCCACAATTTACGCATTTATGTATTCTTTCGACACACTCTCCCGCACCGTGGCCCCTCTGTGCACATCGCGGACACACCACTATCTTGCTGCGGCAATTGGTCTTGGTGTGCCCAAGACGGCAGCATTTAGTGCACCGCCTGACCGGGGCCACATAGGGAGTGACCACATATTCTTGGACCCCGATGGTCACCGTCTCCGGCAGCAGGGGGGCGTCAAAAATCACCCTCACCGCCTGAGACGGCGAGCCATCTTTGTTGTTCAATCGGGTAATCTTGATGGCACCCGGGATGTATGTGAGATACCCCTCAAGGTCCACACCCACCGCCACTGGTTTTATGACGCCTTCGGTGGTGTTCTGAGGGGCGGAGCACTTAATATGTACCTGTCCATTTAACTCGGTCATTCCAAGCAGTCATTCATTCATTCAGCTGCTGCTGAGCTCGAACTCACTAAATATTATTTGGACACTTATTTCACGTGAGGCTGGCTGACCTGGTCTGCTTGCTGGTGGCTTGGTGGCTGGCTCTTGGTGGCTCTTGGTGGCTGGGGGTTGGATTGCTGTTTGACCCCCCTTGCGCTTCTCCCCTTTGGATGACCCTGCGGGCGGCGGCCTTCCTCCTGGCTCGGGCGGCCCGGTCTTGCCTTCTTCGGCGCAAGGGGAGTACCTTCATTCAAAAATAAACAATAAATAAACGCACTCGTTCCTCACTTCTGCACCCCTCTTCTCTCATTGCCGTTGCTGTTGGTGGTTTTTTTTTTTTAATATTCACTTTATTGTTTACGTTGATACTTTTCTTATTTTCCTTATATTTACTTCATTGTTTACGTAATATTTCTTGTATTTTCCTTATATTTTCTTTTCTCTCCCCCTTCTCACTTCATCTAACACAGATTCCTTCCTAATGTCTTTTCTTTGCGCGTGAGTGAATGTGATATTTTATTATGAATTCAAATAAAATCATAGACAAGTTCACAGTCGTGGAGTCACTCACGAGTGATGATTCACTTGTGAGCATTGACTCCCCTGTGCTTTACACCAGCTGTCTTCAGGACAAACCCCCCTCTTCCCCCCCGATGATAGAGATCAATGTTAACAAAAAAAGAAAGAGGGGGATTTCCACCACGCCTTCGGCTGGTGGGAATTTTACCCCAAAGAAAACAAAAGCAGACCCTGTCCCGAGCCCCGCGGGGAAAGGGACAGACGAGGTCGGGAAGGGGGCGGGGACCAGCCAGGATGTCCGCGCGGTCCCTTCACCCCAGCTGAAACCACTAAACGGACAGGGGGTGGTTAGGGGGAAGAGACCCCCGTACCATCAGACGGACCTTCCCCCCCCCACACTTTTTTGACCCACCCGGTCATTTTGGAGGACCTGGGTTCGGGCCCGGCTACCTTGAGGTCACTGGGCCCGGTCCTGGCAATGAAATTGTGGAAAAATTCCCCGGTGGGAATGATTTCCTCACAGCGACAACTCACTAATGTTGTTTGGCTGTACTACAGCCGAACAGCAGTCCAGGCTGCTTGGAATGACTGAGTTAAATGGACAGGTACATATTAAGTGCTCCGCCCCTGAGAATGCAGGGCGTGCGGCGCGAGCTGCAAATATCTCGGACGTCGGGTCGGAAGGCGGCTGTGCTTTACGGCGCGACTGCCATTGGTCGATCGGTGAAGCGAGCGGGCTGTGTGCAGGCTTCATGACGGTCTTGAATAAAATGCTGCTGGGGCGCTCCAGGGAGGTCAGTTTGCTACTGGCTGTCAACTGAAACTGAGAAACATGTCTGGACGTGGTAAAGGAGGAAAAAGTCAAGTCGCGCGGGACTGCAGTTCCCCGTGGGGCGTATCCACCGTCTCCTGCGCAAAGGCAACTATGCTGAGCGTGTGGGTGCTGGAGCCCCTGTGTACCTGGCCGCCGTGCTGGAATACTTGGCCGCTGAAGTGCTGGAGTTGGCAGGCAACACCGCCCATGACAACAAGAAGACGAGAATCATCCCTCGTCACATTCAGCTGGCCATCCGCAACGACGAGGAGCTGAACAAGCTCCTGTCCGGTGTGACTATCGCTCAGGGTGGTGTGCTGCCCAACATCCAGGCTGTGCTTCTGCCCAAGAAGTCCCAGACCAAGGCCCCCGGCGGCAAAGCCTAAGGGAGCACTCATCACTCACTTTCCACTAAGTGACCCAGGTCCTTTTAAGGACCACCCTTTTTCCCGAGTGGGTTGGCCAATCTCGCTGCCACAAAGTTGTGTTGTGATGCGTCTGGATGTGTCAGATGCTTACTTTGCAACACACTGACACAAAATAATGCATACGTTATATACCGGCACAACACATGTGTGCACACAAATTACACATGATAAATAGATAGACAGAGAAACTGCCTTATAGGCACTGACTGATCAGCTAACCAACTTATCGACTGGTTGCATGTGATACGTGTGGCATCGCTCCTCCCCCACCCCCTGCACGCACACACCACAGATAGTTACCTACATACACACATACATACATATGTACATACATACACATGGTCGATCACGCTGCATCATAGTTTCTTTTGTGTTGTCGCTGACATGTCCACAGCTGCCAGTCAGTCTGTGTTGTGTTCTGTGTGTCGAGGAGCTGCTGCTGCTGCTGCTGCTGCTATGTTCTACACATACTGATACATTGGCACACATCTAACATCTGCCAAGCACATGCTGCAACGTGATCAACCAGGCCTTGAGGGGAAAGGGGGTGGAGGGAGAGAAAGGAAGAAGAAAGAGAAAGAGCAGAAACAAACAAGTGGATACATGATTAAATGAATGAATAGATAAGTAAAGAAATGAACTTCAATAGGAAAATAAAGAAAAGAAAAAAGTAAGCAGAAGGATAATGAAATAACATAAACTGGAGGAAAAGAACAAGAAGAAATGAACATAAATAATGGATAAAGAATAAATGAACAAATAAGCACATAAATGTGAACAAACATATAGAAGACAGATAATGAAATAATATAAACTGGAGGAAAAGAACATATAGACACACACACAAAAAATAATAACTAAAAACATAAAGAGGAGCAGACTGATGCCTGATCTTCACTCAACCCCAACGCGGTGATCAGGCCTGGAAAGCCAATCCTGTGTCAGTGTAAAGCATTGACATAGATGATAGAATAGAAGGAGAAAAAACCCAGTCACGATTTGATGAAGTTAAGTGAAATATAAAGGAATGCAAACAGTTCCCTGTGTTCCCAGGTGGTCACCTATCCAGGTACTTTGTGGACCCGACGTTAATAATGATGGTAATAATGATAATACTACTAATAATATTGATAATAACAAAAAAATAAGATAATAATAATACCAATGATAACAATACTGATAATAATGAATCGGTGGTCTGACAACCCTTATTTTCAACATGGTATGGCCGAATCCTGGACCAAAGGGACTGCATTTAATGCACAGGTACAAAGTTATACCCCTTGAATAAATCAATATCTGTCGCATCGATGAGAGTGCAATTAGGTGAAAAGGTCAATGTTGGCTCATTTTTATAAAACATTGTTTTACCCTTTGAATCAGATGGGTATGTTGAGTGACAGACCATAATTTCTTGATTTTATGTAAAATGAGCCAATTCCAACCTTAAACAAATCTGAGCTATATGTTTTAACATTTAAACACGGCGCTTTTAACACATATATGTGCAGTTATGATTGTTGTATCATGTTTGTGATTTCAGTTATAGAGTGCCCTACTTGTGTAGGGGAGCCGTATTCTATGGCTGCTTTGTCAGCCATGTCATTTTCTAATATCCCTGTGTGTGAAGGTAACCACATGAGTGTGAGATCAGTGCCCTTTTTGATAATTTGATGTGCTAGGAAGAGGATCTACTGTTGTAGGCCTCTTCTATTATCTGTCCCCCTGTGGGTCAAGGCCTGTAGTGACGACTTGGAGTCTGTCAGCAGTACCACTCCTGCTGGGACTGGGGGCATGTCATATAGATGGCATATAGTTCCGCCGTAAATATGCTAATTCCGGTGTTGAGTTTATATCTTTTGGTGATTTTTAAGTCTGGAATGGCAAGTGCGCACCCTGCGTCTCCATTGTTGCATATGGAGCCGTCAGTGTACACCTTTAGGTGTAGCGGGGAATTGTTCATGTATTTTTGTTTTGGCTAATGTAGCTATGGCTAGTGGGTTTCTTTTTTTTGGTTCAGGTCCGTAGGTGTGGATGATGGTTGGCTTTTCCCATATCCATGGTGCAGGGCCGGCAGGTGGGGGTGGGATACCTGGCTTGGAACGACTGGGTCGAGTTTGTTTTGATTCCTGTCCTCCCATATCTGTCGGGTGTGGTGTTGTAGTAGTGTGGTTTGCCTGTGCCTTTTTGGTTTCTTGATGCAGTTGTTTTTTCTGTATGCTTTTTGGCCGCTTGAGATGTCCGTTCGTAGAGTGTCTCTGATGGTGGTAGGTACTGATGTACAGCGGACTTCGAAGTTAGCACAGCGTCGCCTACTTTCCTCTCTAAGGGGGAGCCAGCCTGCCTCCTGGTAGACCAGGTCTTTGGCGGTCCATTTTGGAAGCCCTAGTGCGTGTCTGATTGCTGATCTTTCTACCCGTTCAAGTTTTTCCCATTGGGTATCTGAGGCTGTGAAGAAGGCTTCGTGGCCGTATAGGAGCTTGGAGCGGATCAGGGATCCAGTGAGGTAGACCAATGTCTCTGGTGTGGCCCATGTTTCCTTGGTCAGCTGTTTGATTAGATTGATGGAGCGCATGGTTTTATTTATGGTTTTTGTAATGTGCGTATGCCATGTTAGGTTTTGGTCTATGGTCACTCCTAGGAACTTGGTTTCTTTGCTGGGTTGTATGATTGTGTTGTCTAGTCTGATACGATATTTGTCTCTATCGGCTGGGTGGCGAGTGAAGACCATAAAGGTCGTCTTCTCTGCTGACAGCTGGAAGCCATTTCTTTTTAGATATTCTTGGATTTCGTTGATGCCTCTTTGATATAGGAGTTCATGCATAATGAAGTTGTGGGTTGGCTGTGTATGCCAGATGGCAAGGTCATCTGCGAACAGTGAGATAGTTGCGTAGTGTCTTAGTTTTTGGTCCTCTTTCCCAAATTCGGATGAGATGTCATGTAGCATGATGCTGAAAAGTGTAGGGGCTATAACACTACCCTGTGGGACTCCCATGTCTAGTGTGTGTGTGTCGGATATGGCCGAGCCTACTTTCACAGTCATTTGCCTGGAGTCTAGGAAATCTTGGATGAAGTGGTAGAGCCTTCCTGTTATACCTATTTGTCGCAGCTTGTCGAGTAGTTTGGCATGCCAGACTGTGTCGAATGCTTTCTTGATGTCAAAGAACGTGGCTAGGGTGGTCTTATTTTGCCCCTTGCCTAGAATGAAGCTTCTTTTGATTGTTTCTACTAAATGGACTACGTGCTCCATGCAGTTTCTGCCTCGTCGGAAACCTGCTTGGCACTGAGGGAGTATGTTTTTTTGGTCCAGGTAGTGTTCTAATCTCGTTTTGACAAGTCGTTCATAGATTTTCCCCAGGTGAGAAGTTATAGCTATGGGCCTATAGTTGGTGGGGAGGTGTGCTGGTTTTCCCTCCTTGTGGATCCCTATCACTGTGGCTCTCTTCCATGCTGTCGGGATTTTCCCAGATTTCCAGCACTTCTGGAAGAATTTGTGGAGGACCCGGACCATCGTGTCTGGGAATCGGCGCACCATAGCGTATGAGACAACATCCTCTCCAGCAGTTTTGCTGTCTGCTCCCATGGCGTTGATGGCGCTGCGGAGTTCCCCAATTGTGAGGTCGGTGTTGAAGGGAGTTGTGTCATCATGGATGGGTTGGGGGAAGGTTTGTTCTGTTTCGCGTCGAAATCTTTTGGCTTTTTCCGGGAGGTGGGAAGTTTGGCTGGCTTTCGCAAAGGCGTCTGCTAATGCGTCGCTTTTTCTGCGTTGTTTTTGGTTAGCTTCCCATCCACCAGGAGCGGTCGTTGTGGTCGGCGTGCCCGTTGGCGGGCGATTTGAATTTTCCTCCACAGTTTGGTGCTATCTTGTGGGGACCGGACCTCCTGCTGACAAAAGCGCTCCCAGTGGTCTTGGTAGGCTCTGGTGGTGATGACGGTGCATTGGTGTGTGGCTTCTTCCAGGGCCGCCTTGTTTGTTTCTGACGTGTTTTTTTTTATATGTGCGCATTGCTCGACGTTTGGTGGCAGTGGCTTTGTGGCAGTCTTCGCTCCACCATTCCGCCGTTTGGTAGTGTTTACCTCTATGTCCTGGGACGTTTTTGGGGATGGTTATGTCAGCCGTCTGGAGGATCATGTGGCATAGGTTGTGGTAGTATTTGTCTATGTCGGGGTCCTCAAGGTCGGTCGTGGTGCATTTCGTTTCTAGGTTGGTGGCGAAAGCCTCCCAGTCTGCTCTATGGTACATATATTTTGGGGTATTGTCAGTGTCGGTTGTGTTTGGGTGTATTTGACCTATTGTGATATGTATGGGGAGGTGGTCTGATTGAAGGTGGTCGTCTGCTGTGTGCCAGTCTGCGTTTGGAGCTATGTCGTTGGTTACTAGGGCGAGGTCTATTGCAGTGTTTCGCTGATTTGTTGTCCCTATTCTAGTGAAGGAACCATCGTTTAGTGTGGTGAGGTCTGATTCTGTGATGGACAAGGCTAGTTTATTATGGTCTACTTTGTCCTGTCCATTGTCCCAAAGTCTATGGCTGGTGTTAAAATCGCCAGCTACCACCCAGCTGCAGTCCTTGCTGTTGAGGTTTTGTAACCAGGCTACTTCCTCATCTTGCTTGATTCCTGCTGGGTAGTACACGTTCGCTATTTTGATTGGTTTTTGTTTATTTGTGTGGATAGCCACTGTGCAGAGAGTCAGCCTACAGTTTGTTGGTAGGTCAGGGATGTCAAAGTTGTTGTATGGGAGTCTGGTACTGATGTATGTGGCCACCATCACTCTGTCTCCCTCTAAGCCCATGACGGGTGGGTAGTAGTACCCATCGATGACAGGGAGGGTTTTGGGGGGGGTGTTGAGGGATTGTAGGAGCAGGACATCTATCCCGGTGTGGGACTGCAGGTAGTCGTTGAGGAAGGGGGTCTTTCCCCTGATCGACCTGCAGTTCCACTGAAGTATCGATATCCTGTGTTTGGTCTGCTGCTGGGGGTTAGGGGTATCTGTCATTATCGGTTGGATGTGGAATTTGTTAGGGTAATGGCAGCCGAGGCGACGAAGGGATGCATCCGGTCACTTTCGCTGACATTTTGGGCACGGGTGGGTAGATTACTGGGCCTACTGGTAGTCCGTTGGCCAGGGGCTGTAGTGGGGCGGGGGCTGTTTGCGTTCCGTTGTGGGGACGGAGGAATGGGTTGGGGTTGTGACTTGGCTGAGCGCAGTGCGTGCAGCTCGGCTAGTAGTTGTTCCCTCTCCTCTTTCCTTTCCTTCTTCTCTTGTTGGAGCTGTTGGTTTAGCTCCTCTATGGTTTTTTGCATTGATTTTAATGTCTGCAACATTTCAGACATGAGGTCGGAGTTAGTGGGGGTGGGTTGTGTGGGGGGAGGGGTGTGCTCGGGGGGGGGTGTCTGGGAGGGTTTTGGGGGCTGCGGGGATGGGGAGGAGCGGTGTCTGCGGGGGGCTGGGCGAGGCCTGTAGGGGACTTCTTGGGGCTGGGATGGGGCATGATGCAGTTGGGGAGGGGCAGCAGGTGCCTGGCTATTTTTTCGCACCGCGCTGGCATATGTGTTGGTGTGGGGAGTGTCGTGTCTCCATGCGTTATGCATGGGGGACACTTGGGGGTTCGAATCCCTGGTGTGTTGGTGTTGGTGTTGTTGGGGCTCCGTGGGCTTCTCGTAGGGGTCCGAGTCCCTGATTTTTTTGGCCTGTTGGAAAGCCTGTGCCCTGGGCATGTAGTTAGCTGCCCTGATCTGGTTGGCAGCCAGCCATAGTTTCCGTTGGGGACACTGCCGGTAGTTGGCCGAATGTTCCCCTTGGCAGTTCACACACCGTCTAGTGAGTGATTTGCAGTGTTTTGTGTCGTGCCCTTCACGGCCGCAAGTTGGGCAAGTT
Organism: Babylonia areolata; assembly: GCF_041734735.1. Classification (NCBI taxonomy): domain Eukaryota; kingdom Metazoa; phylum Mollusca; class Gastropoda; order Neogastropoda; family Buccinidae; genus Babylonia; species Babylonia areolata. The sequence continues at coordinate 4,395,232 of NC_134887.1, forward strand.
GTGGACTTGCGTGTGCAGTCCTCTGTTTTGTGGCCCAGTCTTTGGCATTGGCGGCACTTTGGTACAGGTGCAACGTAGGGTTGCACACTGTGTGGCACCTTGTTAATGGTGACAAATTGAGGCAGTGTGGTGGTAGTGAATACTACTTGGAATGCCTTGGAGGGCATTCCTGAGGCCAGTGTCAATCTTTTGACATTTTTGACCTTGCAGCTTGCGTCCTGGGTGGCAATGGAGTCCACTGCTGCCATTAGCTCTTGGGGGGAAACCCATAGGGGGATGTGTTTGACCACTCCCTCTACAGTGGGTACGGGGATTGTGCACACGACACTTACCTCCCCGATTTTTTTAATTTTGAGCAGTCGCTCCTGCTGTAGTGGGGTTTCGCAACCCACTATTACTTTCTTGGGTCCCAGCGGCCGGATCGTTCGGACCTTTCCAACTAGACCCTGCAGGAACCCTGCCATTCTAAATTGCAGGGCCCTGAGACTGCCGGTTCCTGTTTTCAGGTCTTCAATGATGACCGGGTGGTCCATGAAGACTGGTTTTGGCTGTTCGGGTGCAAATCTTTGGTTGGGGTGTGTGTTGTGGGGTCTGGGAAGTTTGTGGTTTGGGGGTGACTTTTTGGGGGGAGGGTTGCTTTGGTTGGACTGGTTAGTTGGGGGCTGGTGGTTGTTGTTGCTGGGGTGTTTTTTCTTGTTTTGTTGGGGATCTGGTTTCCTGGGGGCATGTGGGGTGGGGGTGGGTTCAGGATCGGACTCCGAGGAGGAGTCCTCGGAAAGGAGTTGGGGAGAGGAGGGCGAGACTCTCCTGGCTTTCCTCCCCGTGGCAACGGTCCATTCGTCCCCGTCGTCAGACTGTGTGCGGTTTGAGGATGATGATGAACTCAGCTGCCTTTTTCTGGGCCCCGGGGGGGCTTCCTCAGATGGAGGGTGTTTAAAATTCTCCATTTAAAAAAAAAAAAAAAAAGAAAAGGGGGGGGGGGGGGGGGGGGGGAGAGGGAGGGCAGAAGGAGAAGAAAATATAGGGAAAACAAGGAAAATATCAACGGAACACGTTAGCTTCAATGATTAAGTAAAATGGTCTAAACACGTCTGACCTGTTTCGATGCTTGATTTATGCCACGACCCACACCACTGGGCACTCGTAACTCCCTCCTGAGCACTGAGCACACTTTTTTGGCACTCCTCTGTACTACTCAAAGTTCCGTAGTTTTCCTCCCTTTGTTTGTGGAGGGAAGAGTTTTTGGCACTCCTCTGTACTACTCAAAGTTCCGTAGTTTTCCACGTAAACTCCCTCCTGAGCACTGAGCACACTTTTTTAGCACTCCACTGCACTACTCAAAGTTCCGTAGTTTTCCACCCTTTGTTTATTGCCCTCTCCCGGAGGGAAGATTATCACACACTTTCTCAGAACTCCACTGCTCAACACAAAGTTTCGTCTTCTGTTTCGATGGTTGACTCCTGCTGCGACACACACACACCACTTGGCACTCGTATACACCTTCCTGAACGCTGAGAACACTCTTTCGGCACTCCACTGCACCACTACACATAGTTCGGTGGTTTTCCACTCTTTCTTTCTTGCCCACACCTAGGTCGGTGGTTTTCCACTCTTTCTTTCTTGCCCTCACCCAGAGGGAAGAATATCTCACGCTTTCTCGGTACACCACTGCACAACACGAAGTTTCGTGGCTTTCCACTCTTTTCCCTTTCCTCTCCCAGTGGGGAGATCCATCTCAAGTAAAACGGGGGAGATCCATCTGTAAATCGCGAAGTTTTTTTCTCTCTCTCTCCTCCTCATCTTCTCCCTCTGAAGATCCTCTGCCGCGAGGCCCTTATATACCGGGTATCGGGGCCAGTGCAAGTTGAGCGGTGGCGGTGGTGAACCAACCAATCGTCGTCAAGCTTACGTCTCTTCCTGGCCAATGAAATCTGCCCCACAGGGCAGTACTGGTACTGCTGCGACTGACACAGTAACTGACGACCAAGTGTGTGTGTGTGTGTGTGTGTGATTGCACTGACCGACTGACTGACACAGTGACGGTACTGACTGAGAGAGAGAGAGAGAGTGTCTGTGTGTGTGTGCGTGTGCGTGCGTGCATGTGTGTGCGTGTACATGTGTATACGTGTGTGTGTGTGTGTGTGTGTGTGATTGCACTGACCGACTGACTGACACAGTGACGGTACTGACTGAGAGAGAGAGTATGTGTATATGTGTGTGTGTCAGTGTGTGTGTGTGTGTGCGTGTGTGTGCGTGCGTGTGCGTGTGTGTGCGTGCGTGTGTGTGCGTGTACATGTGTATACGTGTGTGTGTGTGTGTGTGTGTGATTGCACTGACCGACTGACTGACTGACACAGTGACGGTACTGACTGAGAGAGCGTTTGTGTGTGTGACCAAGTGATTGCACTGACTGACTGACTGACTGACTGAATGAATGACTGACACAGTAAAGAGAGAGAGAGAGAGAGAGAGAGAGAGAGAGAGAGAGAGAGAGAGTGTGTGTGTGTGTGTGTGTGTGTGTTCGTGTAAGCGTGTTCGCGTGTACTGAGATGGTTGTCGGCCGGCGTGTGCAGGCTTGTGTTGCCTTGATCAGGGTCACCGACACCATCTTTGACATGACAGTGTGTTCTTCAGTGGAAATATCACTGATAGCTATTTGTTATTTGCTGCTGATACTACTACTACTACTACTAGGTCGGGTATGGCTTGCAAGGGCGGAGAGGAAAATTCCTTTGTCACCCAGATGCCCCATACTATCTCTCTATGTCTGTCTGTCTGTCTGTCTCTCCCTTCATGATATCTGAAACACATACCCACAGTATGTGCGGGCACGCACCTATGTCTGTCTGTGTCTGTGTGGGTGTATCTGTCTGTGTGTCTGTCTGTGTACATTTGGTTCATCTATGTCCGTGCTTACATACGAACACACGCAAATAAACAGAAACACACACTCTCTCTCTGTCTCCCTTTCTCTCTCAGGCACATGCACGCACACACACACACACACACACACACATACACACACATACACTCTCTCTCTCTCTTGCTCTCTCTCTCTAGCTAGCTCTAAATATCTATCTGACGTACGTCCGTTCTCCTACACCCATTCATGACCACACACACACGAACAGATAGATCAGTTTATCAATTAGATAAACACACGCACATACATACACACACACGCTCACACTCACACACAAACACACACGCACTGACAGACGTAGAGACAGGGAGACGGCAATTGGACACAGAGGATGGCAGTAAGAAAAAGGAAGAACACAATTGAACACATCCCACACATCGAGACATGCATACACACACACCTATTTTCCCCAGTCCTCCTCCATGCACCCTCCACCCCACCCCCACCCATTACCCCACGCCTTTTCTTTTTCACTCCCCGCAAAACTCCCAATTAAAATCTAATGGATAACATTTTTTCCCTCCATCTCCTTAAATCACTTCATTAAAAGACTGACTGGAAAACAGTTTCTCCTTCAATCTACTTAGACCTTCCAGTTAAAAAGACTGGTTGGACAACAAAGAATGGCGTCAAGAAGTAATGTGGACAGAGTTTACAAACACAACAAATGACAGAGCGCATCGTACTTTGAACGTCACTCAACTACTCATAGAAAAACAGCCCTTGAAGAAGAGAGAGAGACAGAGAGAGAGAGGAATGTTCAAATTAAGGACGTGGACAAAGGAAACAACATACACCCTGAAGCAGGGAAGACACGTGGATGTTAGAGGAAGTCCAGGCAGAAGCGCATTACAGGGAGATGGAAAAACAACGCCTGGAAGGGGAACAGCTGAGTGGTAGAGATCGTGTCCAAGATAACGGCAGTCTGAGTCAAGAGGTTTATACCCCTAAGCAAGTGACCCACTCCACTCAAACAGGACTGGTTGTCCAGCCAACTGTGCTTAATAGGAAGGAGTGGCTTGCAGTGTACCTTTCACTGCTGCACAGTTAGTAGAGTGTAGGCATTTTCAGCAAAATGATTAATCATTTGTTTGACTGTACTGCAACTGCAACAAAAAGGACGGGAAAGAGTACTTTTTGTTAAAAAAAATAGCAAACAAACGATTTTTTTATTTTCAACATCTCTCTCTCTCTCTCTCTCTCTCTCTATCTTGACAATAATGATAAAAATAATGATCCCGACTAATGACGAGATTTATCATGATAATGATAATAATAATAATAATAATATTGTTATTAATGGTGATAACAATTAACAATTGATAATGATAGTAATAACAACAGCAACAGCAACATGGTAATAACGATAATAATAGCAATGATAACAATAGTAGTTACAGCAACATAGTTGTCTTAGACAAGGTTCATACAGCAAATCGTACACTTAAGTCGATAAAAGTTTTTCATCAATTGGAAGACAGACAGACGAAAAAAAAGAGAGAAAAATAGGAGGAAAAGTAAAAAAGAAAATGAAAGGGGAAACAGAAAAGAGTGGGGTGGGGGGGGGGGGGTGAGGGTGTGTGTGTGGGGAGGGGGGGGGGCGGGGGGTGGTGGGGGGCGGGGGGGGCAGAAAGAGGGGGAAAATTGGAGTTTGGAGGCCTCACAAAAGACACTGAAAACAACGTCATTGTGTGTGCGGTAAAAATAAATAAATCAATAAAATAAATAATAAAGATGGGATACCTCCCCCCCCCCCACCCCTTAGCCTCTGTTTCTTCTCTTACCAAAATCTGTCACGGTAAATGACGACTTCTATCTATTCATTCATTATCACACAGTTTAGACTGACAGATGAGAAGGAACACAGACCCACACCCACATCCACCCACCGAGCGGTCCGTTTTAAATAGTATCCTTTTACATTCTTTTTTTTTTATGATGTTTTGTTTTCCCACGACTGCGTCTAGTCTTTATCTAACATTCTTTTACAGTAAAAAAAAATCGATATATCTCATTCTCTCTAAGAAACACACGCACGCACACACACACACACACACACACACACGCACACACACACGCGCACACGGGTGGGTGCACTCTTTCTCTGTCTGTCCATCACAGTTCAAAAATAGTTTTTCACCCATTCTATGAATGTTTTTTGTGCGTTTGAGAGACATTTACGTATGTGTCTGCACGCGCGTATGTGTGTCTCAGTGAGAGTTTATTATAGTTTATTGAAACATTTTGCTATAGTGCATGTTCCTGAAGCTCTGTGTGCTTTATGTTTGTTATGTGTGTTTGTGAGTGTGAGCGTGCATGTGTTTCTTTGTGTGTGTGTGTGTGTGTGTTCTTTCTTTGGTTTACTGTCTTTTCATTATCAGTGACATAAGACAATTAAAAAAAAAAGTGGGGGAGGAGAAGAGGAAAACAGAAAAGGTAAAAAAACTACCAAAAATGCATAACTAACATGCAATTACATTTAACAGTAACAATTCAATAATGATAATAATAGTCATAAACCATTAACACAATTCTGAAGTGCATTAAGGGAATGTAGAAATAGGGCTATGAACTAATGCCATTGAAAGTTCGACCATAAGAACCTCGTCAGAAATGACTTTCCAAAAATCATCTGCAGAATAGTTATTATCTTTGAAATACTTGGGCAAGAAGGTGCTGACAGTAAAACAAACCCTGATGCAAATTGAACTGCTTACCATGTAACATTTTTACTAAACTTTGTCTTCAGCGCATCAAGTTTTATACGGAAGAAAGTAGAGGTTATTAATCTTGTATAGCAAGCTGATGGATTCGGTATCTTCTCTTTGATGATATTCTCGGGGAATAATGTCCCTTTGCATTTTAAAAACTTTTCCTTCATTGGTTATGAAATCGACCCCATGCTGATTTTTCTAACAAAGTGTATGCCTCTGTTACGAAAGACGGAGATTCCGTCTCTGCAATTGGCAGGTCAAACTCAATGAATTTTACACCTTCCATGATTACAGTAGGTTTATATTTTTCAGCGTGAAAATGAGTAAATTCCCCAACTTCCCCCAACACACTTTTCGTTCCCTTCGTCATTCTGTATTGGTGTACATAAATTTTGTTTTTTCTTTTCTATGTCCTCACCTGCTCTTGTGATGTGATGTACTGTTGTACATATGTGTTGTCTCATGTGAGGCACTTAGAGCCCATTATACGGGGAGTTTACACCATATAAGTACAATATATGATATTATTATTATCATTATATTGTGCATGCAATGTGTGTGTGTGTGTGTGTGTGTGTGTGTGTGTGTGTGTACATACACGTATATATATATATATATATATATATATATATATATATATATATATATATATATATAGAGAGAGAGAGAGAGAGAGAGAGAGAGAGAGAGAGAGAGAGAGAGAGAGAGATAGACAGATAGATAGATAGATAGATACATAATTACACATATATTTCATCAGGACCAATAAATAACAATATACATGACATTGGAACACAAGAGAGAGAGGAGGGGGTTGGGGGTTGAGGGGGTATAATCATGTGTTCATGTGCATGTTCACCACACACTGCAAGAACCAATGATGTACGGCACAATCATAAAACTTAGCTCGTGAAAAAAGTGGTGGAAAGGCACACTGAACACAATGTCCGAGTATGTTTTAGTTCCGCTTCTATCAGTGTGTGTGTGTGTGTGTGTGTGTGTGTGTATCCACAGCAGCCAGTCAGTCTGTATTGTGTTCCATGTGTCGAGGAGCTGCTGCTGCTGTAAAACCAAGAAAAGAAGGTGTGTTCTACAGATAATGATACATAGGCTCCGCCCACTCCGCTCCGCACCAGCCCCGCCCACTCTGCCCCAGCGCAGCTCCGCCTTCCCGATGACCAATATATAAACAGCTTGTGCCTCACGCCCTGCATTCATTCATCATTCGCTCTGTGGCTTGACCACTGCAACAGAGCGTGATATCTGCTCACCCGTATTTTTGGACAGCATTAGCCTTTCCACGGTTGGCTGATCTGCTTGCTGCTGGTGGCTTGGTGGCTGGATTGCCTTCCGACCCCCCTTTCGCTTCTCTGCACTTAGTCAACCCTGTGGGCGGCGGCTTTCCTCCTCGCTCCCTTGCGCCTCCTGTCTCCGGTCCGGGCGGCCCGGTCTTGCCTTCTTCAGCACCAGGGGAGTACCTTTCTTAATATTTTGTATATATCTCATTTCTTGAAGTTTATTTAGACTTTTGATTCTTAACTTTCCTCTTTCTTTTGTGTGCATGGGTATGAGAGTGAGTGCCCAACATGAATGGACCGAAAGAAGTCGTGTTGTCACTCTCCTCAGTGTTGACTCCCCCATGTTGTATACTAGTTGTTTCCAAGATAAACACATACGCTCAGGCTGTAAAGTGGGCGGCTGGGACGAGCGTGACTTGGGGAGAGAGGGCCTTAAGTCTGCACCCCCCAGTTTTAAAGAAAAAAAAACAGTGCTACAACCAAAGCGCAAGCACTGAAAGAAAAATCAAGGCAACAAATGATGAGGAAAAAACTTGCAAGGGCCAGCCAGACCGCGTCCCTGGGCCAGAGGGAACAGGAGAGGAGGAGGTCCAAGGGACTCGTCCCCGACCCCCCTCCCTGCAATTCCATATATAATGCTCCACTGACCAAAAAAGAAATCACAGAAACTCTAAACAGCATAAAAAACATAAACAAAGCAACTGGCACCGATCCCATTTCTTACAAAATGTTAGGAAGGCTTCCCCCCAATATGACAGATGCCCTATTTAGATTCCATGAGAGATGTTGGACGGAGGGGGTCATACCACAGGCCTGGAGGGACGCCATGGTAGTGGGCGTCCACAAGCCAGGGAAACCCAAAGGGTCCCCAGACTCTTACCGCCCCATCTCTCTCACACCTCACCTAGGAAAAATTTTTGAAAGAATTAAGAATAGACTACAGTATTTTTTAGATAAAAATCACATTCCATCTTTCCAGGCAGACTTTAGAGCAGGCAGGAGCTGTGCTAATCATTTAGTTAGTTTAAATAGTAATATAAAGAAAGCCCTTGCCGAAAAAGTCTTTGCTACTTTTTTTTTTATATCAAAGGTGCCTACAACAAATTAATATTCAAATTGGGAAACATAGGGATAAATGGCAGAATGTACGATTTTATAAAGCAATTTTTGACTCACGTGTGTAAACAAAGTGAGTATGTTTTAATCCAGTGTTCACTTGCCACTGTGTGTCTGTGGTAAACTTTAACATTGACATTTTCTCCGCAAATACTTTGTCAGTTGACATCAAATTAGGCATAAAAACAGGAAAAATTAGTTCTTTCAAGTCATCTTGTTTAAAACAATACTGCACCTCTGGGATGGGCACAAAAAATAAAAAATGAAGCCTAATTATATACAAACTGCATTTACTGTTATATTTATATTTTTTGGTATTCTCTAAACTTGGCACTTGATCTGATATTCTGAGCAGTCATTATTATCATTTTTTGTTCAAGCAGGAACTTCTTTTGCTAAGCATGGAAGTTTTATTTATTTTGCAAAGGTTTTGGTGCAGATGGTAAAAAAGGGAAAGTACTCTGTAATTAATGCTAGGGGACTTAATTCGAATCTGGTTAGGACTTTTTTCTTTCTTTTTAACGCGAAGCTTTATAATAACAAATACAGAACACATTTTAATGATTAGATTTTTTAACAAGTGTATCACAAGTGAGTCTTGAAGGCCTTTCCTCTCTTGTTAAGTAGTTAGAGTATGGGGTGGGTAACGCCCTTTCACGAACATATAAGCTCGACATGGGCGTCCCACAGGGAAGCATCATAGCTCCCACCTTGTTTAATATTATGTTGTATGATATGAATAAGTTAAATTTTAGAAAATGCTCTGTACTGGTGTACGCTGATGACATGGTTTTATGGTCAGAAGCCTACAAGTCACGGTCTGTTAACAAATACGATAAAGCTTTAAAAGATTTTCAATATGATATAGACCTACTTACCACTTATTTATTTTATAACGGTTTTTTCTTCTCAACAGGTAAATGTGTATTTATGGTTTTTAGCAGAAAAAGGGACACAGACTTTAGTGTACACATTTATGATGATGTCATAAAACAGGTGAAACAAGTAAAATTTCTGGGCGTCATTTTTACTGAAACTCTTAACTGAAACATGCACATTAATTACCTGCTAAGTAAATCTACCTCAGCCATCAATTTTATCAAAATATTATCCAAAGAAAAATGGGCCTCTGACCTTAAGGTCCGTGTAAATTTAGTTAGGGCACTGGTAAGGTCACGCCTCCTGTATGGACAGGAGGTTTTTTTCAACGCACCTGCGTCATCTATGCAACGACTGGAACGAATTGAAATAAGGGCTCTTAAGGTAGCCCTTGATCTCCCCAGACATGCCACTACCTTACAAATGTGTCGGGACATCGACTGGATGCCCCTGTCCTATACCATTAAATTAAATTGTTCAAACTATGCTATACGTACTTTTGCAACCGAAAACCCTACACAAGCTCTCTATGGAAATGAAAGCAATATTATCAACTTTCAAAAAATTAAGGAAAAAACACCACAGATATACAGAACAATCACACAAATCACAGATTACATTACACCTACACTTAAAGATGCAAAAATAAATACAAAACTCATTACTAAACCATTCTCTGTTCCTCTTCCTTCTTGGATGTTGGAACCACTTACGGTAGATACTTCACTCGAAGAAATATCAAAGAAATACCAACCAAACATTATTAGCTACAAAGCAAAAGAAAAAATCCAGTCCATTGCACATTCACTTCAAATTTATACTGATGGCTCCAAACTAGACAATACACATATTGGCAGCTCCTTCTCCATCCCCGCTCTAAAAGTCACACACAAATATAAGCTAAATGATAATATATCCATTTTCACTGCAGAACTCTGGGCCATTTGTATGGCCTGTACATACATCAACGACATGCAGAACCCCCCCATCTCAGTTGCGATCCTCTCCGACTCCAAGTCAGCTATAACAGCAATTAAAAATAATACATCAAACAGAAACGAAATAATTAAAGAAATATTACTCCTAAATCACCAAATCGTTACCAAAGGTACCTTAATAAAACTAATCTGGATCCCCTCGCATTCAGATATACCTGGTAACGATTTGGCAGATAGAGCCGCCAAGGAGGCGGCCATGGGCCGGACAATCAACGTCTCGAACGTGGGCCTCTCGGTTTCAGAGGCGAGAACAATGATCAGACGGGCAGTCCGCACCCAGTGGGAGGCAGAACTGGGCCGAGTGGCCGCTGTTCGCGGGTGGGACCCGTCCCGTGTTAGAGGAGGTCTCTTCCTCCGGGTCCCACTGCACATACAGAAACTGACCTTTCGCATCAGGACAGATGGCATCAAATCCAAATTCTATCAAATCAAATGTAATTGCGGACAATATTTAAATATGAAACATCTCTTTGATCCCTGCACAGAAATTCACTCACACTTTTCCGAATTAAGATTATTGTTAGAATCAGCAAAACTAACACGCACACACGTCACAACAACCAGGAAGGGCCCACTAGGGTGGATACCCCTCATTAAATTTGTAGAACTCATAAACACCCTAGAAAAAGGCTATCTGTTCTGACGGCAACATCCCGATCTATTGATTTCCATGTGTCCCACACTTTCCTCTCCCCACATTATGGCATAATAAGGTATTATTCAAATTAAGTGAAATGGGTGTGAATGGTAGAATATACACATTTAAGTAATTTTTGACTCACTATTGTGAACAGTCTATGTTTTAACCTGGTGTTTGGTTGTCTGTGTGTTTGTGTGTTTGTGGTAAACTTTTAACATTGCCCATTTTCTCTGCAAATACTTTGTTAGTTGACACCAAATTCGGCATAAAAATAGGAAAATTTCACTTTTTTCCAGTCATCTTGTTTTAAACAATATTGCACCTATGGGATGGGCACAAAAAAAAAGAAGCCAAAATTAAATGCACACTGAATTTACTGTTATATTTATATTTTTTTATTTTCTAAACTTGGTACTTTGATCTGATATTCTGACACAGCATCAAGAGCAGTCATTTTTATCATTTTTTGTTCAAACAGGAACTGCTTTTGCTGAGCATGGAAGTTATATTTCTGGTGCATGTCTTTGCTGCAGCTAGTAAAAAAGGGAAATTAATCTGTAATTAATGCTAGGGGGGTTAATTTGCTTTAAACTGATCTTTCTCATCTTAAACATTACATTTTGAAATTATACTAAATCCATAAAAAGCTTGTGTGTTTTACTCTCAGTGTACAGGGCTTTCACTATGTTCATTCGCCCAAGTTGTCTTTTTCGGAAAATACTAAAATCAATACTACGAGTGGACTTTATAGATCTATTGGCTGAGCTCTGACGGTCATGGGCAAAAATAAATTGCGTACACATATTTATACATATTCAAAGCGCGTGCTCATATTCCTTGCGAACGCGAAGGACGCCATTTTGTTTCAAGTAGTTGACCTGCTCGTTCAATCCTATATTCAATCGACAATACACGATAACATGTGATGGAAAGTTGGAGAAGGAGACCGTTAAATAGTTATCAGAGAAAGTTCTTTGAACGCCTCATCACTTACTGGATTATGCCCCAAACTGCCATGAAAATATCAACAAAATCACTAAGATTCACAGTTAAAAATAATAAACCATGAGAGTTAATACACTTGATGAAACGTAAACATTTCCCGTCTTGACTTTTCTCAAAATGAAGTCCTTTAGAAGTACTTGTACTTGGCTCTACATGTTATTAGTTTAACCAAATACTCATTTTTCATATCAACTTTAAAACTATAAAACTAGAATGAACATAAAAGAGAAATTGAATCGACCGTGTTGTACATTCCCGGCGGGTGTAACTAAACTTGTACATATATCTAGATCCAGAGAAAACGGCTAAATGTTGCAATGTGATTGCGGCGATAGCCACGTCTCCTTTACCGCAGACTTAAACAGAATTCTTAATTGCCCTTAAATTTTTTTTAATGCCTAAGATACACCACAATAATATGATTTAAACAGCGTTCTCACCGCCAATACCGCAATCGATTTATCGCCCTTTAAAAAAGCATGTTTAAATATCAAATTTTTGAACGTCAGTTAAGGAGCCCCCGATAGTGTAATGGGTAAGACAGTTTCTTCTTACCGGAACACGTGGGGTTCGAATCTGCCTTCAGGGCTTTTTTTATTTTAATTTATTAATTTTTTTTACCTGAAGCTTTATAATAACAAATACAGAACACATTTTAATGATTAGATTAAAAAAAAAGTGTATCAAGTTAGTCTAGAAGGCCTTGCCTCTCTTGTTAATTTATAGAACACTAAGAGTCCGTGTGGGTAACGCCATCTCACGGACACATCGGCTCGACATGGGCGTCCCACAGGGAAGTATTATAGCCCCCACTTTATTTAATATCATGCTGTATGATATGAATAAATCAAATTTTAGAAAATGCTCTGCCCTAGTATATGCTGATGACATGGTTATATGGTCAGAGGCCTGTAAGTCACGGACAGCTAATAAATATGATAAAGCCTTAAAAGATTTTCAATATGATATAGACTTACTTAGTACCTATTTATTCTATAATGGCTTTTTCTTTTCAACAGGTAAATGTGTATTTATCATCTTCAGCAGAAAGAGGGACACAGACCTCAATGTGCATATTTATGATGACACTATCAAACAAGCAAAACAAGTTAAATTCCTGGGAGTCATCTTTACTGAAACCCTCAATTGGAACGTGCACATCAGCTACATCATAAGCAAATCCACTTCATGCATCAACTTTATCAAAACATTATCCACAGAGAAGCGGGCCACTGACCTCAAGATTCGAGTTGAATCAGTCAGGGCCCTTGTAAGATCCCGTCTCCTGTACGGGCAGGAGGTGTTCTTTAATGCCCCCCCCCCCCCCCCAACCCCGCATCCCCCCTTCCCCCGTCGCTGTTACGGCTGGAAAGAATAGAAACAAGTTAGCCCTTGACCTCCCCAAATATGCCACCACTCTTCAGATATACCGGGACATTGATTGGATGCCCCTCTCCTACACTGTTAAACTAATCTGCTCAAACTATGCTATACGTACCTTCGCGACCAAAAATCCCACACAAGCTATCTTTTCACCTCTTTATGGAGAAGAAAGCAGTACAACTAATTCTCGAAAAATGAAGAAAAAACACCACAAATATACAAGGCAGTAACACAAATTACAGACTACGTTACACCTACACTCAATGACGCAAACACAGATACAAAATTTATTATTAAACCATCCTCTGTCCCCTTGCCTTCTTGGATGTTAGAACACCTATTGTAGACACCACTCTTGAAGAAACATCGAAGAAACACCAACCAAACATCATCAGTTACAAAGCAAAAGAAAAAATCCACTCTATTTCACACTCACTTCAAATTTACACTAACGGCTCTAAACTAGACAACACACACACATAGGCAGTTCTTTCTACATCCCTGCTTTAAAAAATGCATATAAATATAAGCTAAATGATAATATACCCATTTTTACAGCAGAACTCTGGGCCATTTGCATGGCATGTACTTGCATTAATGATACGCAGAATCCCCATATCTCAGTATCAATTCTCTCTGACTCTAAATCAGCTATTTCAGCAATCAGAAACAATACTTTAAATAGAAATGAAATTATTAAAGAAATATTATTCCTGAACCATCAAATCACCATTAAAGGCACAACATTGAAACTAATTTGGATCCCCTCACATTTCGGTATACCTGGTAATGGTTCAGCCAAACAGGCGGCCTGGGCCAGACGGCCAACGTCGCGGATGTCGGCCTCTCCGCTTTGGAGACTAGGTCTATGGCCAGACGGGCAGTCCGCAGACAGTGGGAGGCGGAGCTGGGCCGAGTGGCCGCTGCTCGCGTGTCGGGGGCGGTCTGTTCCTCCAGGTCCCCCTGCATATCCAAAAGTTGATCTTTCGCTTCAGGACAGATGGCCTCAAATCAAATTTCAATGAAATTAAATGTAATTGCGGACAGTACATGAACATGAAACATCTTTTCGAACCCTGCACTGAAATTCACTCACAGCTGTCCGAGTTGGGATTATCATTAGAATCAGAAAAACTAGCATGCACACACGACACAACTAGGAGGGGCCCACTAGAATGGACACCCCTCATTAAATTAGCAGAGAGCATAAATACTTTACACAGAGGCTATCTGTTCTGATGGCGACACGGCGAACTACCGCCCCCTCCTGTGCCCCCCACCTTCTCCTCCCGCCCGCCCCACCCCGCCTCCCCATTCCCCCTTCCCCCCGTTCCCTCGTCTCTTTCCCCCTCTCCCTCCCCCTCTTCCCCCGCACGGACTTCATCCTTGCTCGCCGCGGGAGCGAAGGGGCAGTTCCTCGCTGCCCCCACCCGTGTCAGCAAACTGAGCCGTACTCACTATATATATATTCATATATATTCATGTATGTCTGACATATATATATATATATATATATATGTCAGACATATATGAATCCTTGTTGGAGGGGAGGGAGCGAAGGGGTATCGCTCCTCGCGACTTTTGCCCCCACCCTCTTCTTAGACAGTAATGGACAAAATATGAATTATCACTTGTCTTATTATATTGGTTAATTTTAAATGAAATAGATCTTTTTTATACATACAATTTTACAACATATAGTCCATAAGTCGTACTCACTAGATATATGCTATACATATTATGAATTCTTGGTCGGTGAGGGAGCGAAGGGGTATCACTCCTCGCGATTTCTGCCCCCACCCTCCACCCCGACAGTAATCGGCCTAATATGATGTATTATTATTTGTCTTATTACACTAATTAATTTTACATTAGACAGATTCCTTGCTTTTATCCATACAACACAGGTCATGAATGGGTTCTCTACATGTGAGTGTTGAGTACTTGTGTATATATGAAAATTTTTGTTGTTTCCCTTCCGTAAATTTTCCCCCATAACAGTTTTTAATCAGGTGGCCCTGAGATTTTAACTATTTTTAAATGATTTAAAATAAATATTTTACCGGCCTCTCCCCATGGACAGCAGCCACGGAGCGCACAAACAAAATAATATAGATATTGTAGACGTAACTCTTAATACACGCATATCAAACATTCCTTATTATTTATTAATCCCCCCTTCTTTCTTTTTTTCTTTTTTCAACAGCAACAATAAACAACAATGTCCTACATGGCGTGGAAGCCGGAGGACGTAAAACACCATCATTCATTCGCCCTGCATTCAGTCACTCGTTCAACGTTCAACTCGTTCAATGCCACCCAAAGTCAGCTCCAAAGGTGCCAAGAAAGCCGGCAAGGCTAAGGCCGTCCGTGCCGGAGACAAGAAGCGCAAGAGGAAGAGGAAGGAAAGTTATGCTATCTACATCTACAAGGTGCTGAAGCAGGTGCATCCTGACACTGGTATCAGCAGCAAAGCCATGTCCATCATGAACAGCTTCGTTAACGATATCTTTGAGAGAATCGCCGCTGAAGCTTCCAGACTGGCCCACTACAACAAGCGTTCCACCATCACCAGCCGCGAGATCCAGACTGCTGTGCGTCTGCTGCTGCCTGGTGAACTGGCCAAACACGCTGTCAGCGAGGGTACCAAGGCCGTCACCAAGTACACCAGCAGCAAGTAGACCTGCCTTCCTTCCGAAGCGAGACTGGTCTATCTTGTTGACTCAGTTGTCATAAATAATTATAGTAAGATACTAAGAACATAAATCAGATCTACCACTGAACTCGAACTCGATCTATTTAATGTCAGCCAATAATTTATAATGAATGAGGGTGTAACGTGAAAAGAAAAACAGAGAACAACGACCTCGCATGCACACAGATACATATACATACATACATACATACATACACCAGAGGATACGAAAAGTAAATGTTTTTACATAGAACATAGATATGTACGTATACCAGTTAATACTATGTGTGCATGCATGATTATATTCGCTCTTCCCCACACCACCACCCAACCGCTGAACCCACAACCCCCACCCTAGTAGTAGCAGTAGCAGTATTAGATAACAAATAGCTATCACACACACACACACACACACACACACACACACTTGGTCGTCAGTTACTGTGTCAGTCGCAGCAGTACCAGTACTGCCCTGTGGGGCAGATTTCATTGGCCATGAAGAGACGTAAGCTTGATGATTGGTTAAGCACCGCCACCGTTCTACTCCTGCTACCCAGTATATAAGGGCTTCGTGGGCACATGGTCGAGACAAGGATCGTGGGGAGAGAGAGAGAAGACAGACAGGAGTGTAAACGTTACGTTGCGGCGAGAGGCAGGCAGGAGATGATCTCCCTCCTGAGAGAGGAAAACAAAAAAAGAGTGGAAAACCACCAAACTTTGAGTTGAGCAGTGGTGAGCCGAGAAAGTGTGCTCAGTGTTCAGTGGTGTGTATACGAGTGCCCAGTGATGTGTGTAAGTAGTGCCGCAAAGGAAAAAGAGTGGAAAACCACCAAACTTTGAGTTGAGCAGTGGTGAGCTGAGGAAGAGTGTGCACAGAGCTCAGTGGTGTGTATCTGGAGTATCTGGAGTAAACACGTGCTCACAA
Organism: Babylonia areolata; assembly: GCF_041734735.1. Classification (NCBI taxonomy): domain Eukaryota; kingdom Metazoa; phylum Mollusca; class Gastropoda; order Neogastropoda; family Buccinidae; genus Babylonia; species Babylonia areolata. The sequence goes on from NC_134887.1 coordinate 4,411,808, forward strand.
AGATCGCGGCAGGTGACAAGTTTCGAATCAGGTCAGACGTGTTTAGACCATTTTATCAGCCAGGACATCTGAAAGAAAATCATACGTGCATGTTCAAGCCATCCCGTTATTACTTTTACTTAATCATTTAGGCTAACAACCCCCCTCCCTTTATTTATTTATATTTTATTATTATTTTAAAAAAATTCATTTATTTATTTTATGTTATTTATTTATTTATTTATTATTTTTATTTATTTATCTATTTATTTTTTATTGCATGTCCAAGCTTTCAGTTATTACTCGTTTAAACAAATACCCACCCCCCACTTTTTTTTTTCATCATAGGTGCATATGTTCAAACTATTCTGATACTACTTATTTATTCAGTTTCTTCACATAATCTAACACCTGATTCAAATGGAGAAACTAAAACACCCTCCACCTGAGGAAGCCCCCCTGGGACCCAGAAAAAGACTGCTCAGTTTGTCCTCAAACTGCACATCGTCGAAAAAAGACCAATGGTTGTTGTGGGGAGGAAAGCCAGGAGAGTGTCACCCTCCTCTCCATAGCTACTATTGAAGGACTCCAGCTCAGAGTCCAACACTGAACCCACACCCTGGAGAGACACCCCCAGAAAACCAGAACCCCAAATGAAAAAAACACCTAAGCAAGCAACCCTCCCCCCTAAAATACTAAACTTTCCAGACCCCAGAACACATAGGTTAGCACCCAAACCAGTCTTCTTGGACCACCCCGTCATCATTAAAGACCAGAAAACAGGTACCAGCAGTCTCAGGGCCCTGCAATTCAGAATGGCAGGGTTCCTGCAGGGTCTTGTAGGAAAGGCCCAGACAATCCAGCTGCTGGGGCTGAACAAAATGATAGTGGGCTGTGAAACTCCACTTCAGCAGGAGTGGCCCCTAAAAAAAAAAATCAGGGAGGTAAGTGTCATGTGCACTATCCCCATACCCACTGCAGAGGGAGTACACATCACCCTATGAGTTTCCCCTCAAGAACTTATGGCGGCAGTGGACTCCATTGCCAGCCCAGAACGTGAGTTGCCAAGTAAAATTTGTCAAAAGATTGACACTGATCTCAAGAACGCCCTGCAAGGTATTCCAAATAGTCTTCACCACTACCACTTTAGTTACAATTATTTAAGTGCACATGGTGGTTGGGCTTTGCGTGTGTGTTTAGCTTAAATTGCACATATGTAATATTGAATTAGCTATTTCAAATTGTAACTGCACATATGCAACTTAAAAATGCCGTGTTTAAATGTTAAAACATATACCTCAGATTTGTTTAAGGTTGGAATTGGTTCTTTTTACATAAAATCAAGAAATTATTGTCTGTCACTCAACACATCCATCTGATTCAAAGAGTGAAACAATGTTTATAAAACTGACCCAACATTGACCTTTCTACCTGACTGCACTCTCATCAGTGCGACAGATATTGATTTATTCAAGGGGCATAACTTTGTAGCTGTGCATTAAATGCTGTCCCTTCGGTCCAGGATTCGGCCATACTTTGTTGAAAATAACGGTTGTCAGACCACCGATTCATTATTATCAATATTGTTATCATTGGTATTATTATCTTATTTTTTGTTATTATAAATATTATTAGTAGTATTATCATTATTACTATTCTTATTAACGTCGGGTCCATAAAGTACCTGGATAGGTGACCACCTGGGGACACAGGGAACTGTTTGCATTCCTTTATACTTCACTTAACTTAATCAGATCGTGACTTTTTTCCCCTTCTATTCTATGTCAATGCTTTACACTGACACAGGGCTGGCTTTCCAGGCCTGATCACCGCGTTGGGGTTGTGTGAAGATCAGGCATCAGTCTGCTCCTCTTTATTTTTTTAGTTATTATTTTTTGTGTGTGTGTTTTGTTTTCATTTTCTATGCGTTCGGGCAAACCCATATTTACAACACTACATTTGGTCAAATGGCTTTTCAGTATCAAGCACCTTCCGTCTGGAATTCTCTTGACCTTTCTACCTGTGTGTGTGGAGGATGATTAGGTGTGTGTGTGTGTGTGTGTGTGTGTGTGGAGGGGAGGATAATTAGGTGTGTGTGTGGATGGGAGGATGATTAGGTATGTGTGTGTGTGTGTGTGTAGGATGATTAGGTGTGTGTGTGTGTGTGTGTGTGTGTGTGTGTGTGTGGATGGGAGGATGATTAGGTATGTGTGTGTGTGTGTGTGTGGAGGATGATTAGGTGTGTGTGTGTGTGTGTGTGTGTGGAGGGGAGGATGATTAGGTGTGTGTGTGTGTGTGTGTGTGTGTGTGTGTGTGTGTAGTAAATGTTTGTTTTATCGAAATTTCAAAAGTGGATTTGGTAGAGAAAAATATATGTCAAATGCCTGATAATTATGTTATCAGCTTCTTCAGATTTCGAAGGAGTAATTATCAGCTGGAAATAGAAACAGGGAGACACAAAGGCATACCACGAGTGTTACGGCTTTGTAAGGTTTGTAACATGTCTGTGATTGGTGATGAGTTTCATTTTATAATGGAACGTCCCAATTATGATCAGTTACGAAATAGATATGTTCCTAAAAAATATTTGTCTCCAAAATCAGTTTTTAATTTTTGTAATATGCTCAAAGGAGGCAAAAAAGTCATTTTAGCTGTAAGTAAGATGATTAGATTTGCAAATGTTGCCTAGTTATACTTTTGGAGTTAAAAGACATTTGTGTTTTCTCAACTTTTATGTGACATTGTTGTGTATTTGGAAATGTTTGTTCTGGGCACGAAAAGATTATTTTGCAGTAATCCTCCATACTCCAATAGGAGTGAAAGGATAATTAAAACTTGAAACTTGAAACTTGAGGATGATCAGGGTGTGTGTGTGTGTGTGTGTGTGTGTGTGTGTGTGTGTGGAGGATGATTAGGGGTGTGTGTGTGGAGGATGATTAGGGGTGTGGGTGTGTGCGAAAACGAAGCCGCTGTCCTGGTTATTTGCTTGCATGTATTTTGCTTTATATATGTAGCTTTTTTATCTTTTGGTCTAAACTTTGTCATGGTGTGTGTGTGTGTGCGTGTGTGTGTGTGTGTGTGTGTGTGTGTGTGCGTGTGTGTGTATGTGTGCGTGCGTGTGCGTGCGTGTGTGTGTGTGTGTGTGTGTGCGTGTGTGTGTGTGTGTGTATGTGTGTGTGTACTGGACTCAGCTATGGGCTGAGATATTGTGTTTGGTGAGTGACGAGTCTATGGATGCACAGTTAATTTCAAAATGCATGAATAAAGATTTTTTGTATTGTAATGTATTGCATGAGGCGATCTTTGTACTGCTAAGTTTTCTTAGAGTTAAGAATGTTCCTAAGTATATGGAATTACCGTGGAGTTCGGAACAGTCTTAATTCTAAGTTCGCTCATGCAATCCACACCATCCATTGGCAACATTCTGCACTGCTCAATTATTTGCGTATTTTGATCACAGTTGTTATGAACAAAGGAAACATTTTGTTTTGAAACCGCATTGTTTTCAGTTTAAAAACTGTAAGAATGGAAGATATATTAGAAAAAGATGAAAATCATATATACAAAATACGTACAGTGAATCACATGTAGGGATGTACAGTAAATTAGATACAAGTCTAAAAAGGTGATTGATAAATTGGGTACCCTTTTTTAAAATTACCATTTGAAACGTGTTCGTAATTTACTATCGTTCCAGTCGGGTTTTTTTTTTTCGGCTGTTTTTTTTATTATTTTTTTTAAATAATTTTTTATTTTCTATGGGTTCGATATTTGCAGTTTTCATTTTTAATTGGCCCCCAGCCCCACCACTTTCAAGCCGGAGTTGGCCCCCCTCTCCGCTTTCAAACAGGAGTTGTCCCCCTCTCCGCTTTCAAACAGGAATTGTCTCCCCTCTCAGGCAGGAGTTGTTCCTCCCCCCTTTAAGGCAAGAGTTGTCCCCCTTCCTGGCAGGAGTTGTCCCCCCAACACCCCCCGATTTCAGGCAGGAGTTGTCCCGCTTTCAGGCAGGAGTTGTCCCCCTGCTTTCAGGCAGGAGTTGTCCCCCGTGTATTCAGGCAGTGGAGATGGGGGTCACGTCAAAGAAGTGGAAAATGGCCGCTCCCCACGTGTTCACCGCCAGAGTCAGAACCAGCACCGCTATGATGTTCATGAAGAAACCCACAACCACCTGGAAAAACAAAAACAACCCAACATACAAGCACGCACGCACGCACATGCATACACACACACACACACACACACACACACACACAGAGTTTAGTTTCAGTTTCAGTTTCTCAAGGAGGCGTCACAGCATTCGGATAAATGCATACTTGCTACACAGCAACGCACTTGAGTCAGGCCGAGAGTACTTTGCCAAAAGACACTTTTGTTGCCATGCCCGACACGCTTAAACACTTCCTTGAAACTGATACTAAAACTGACACTTTTTTTTCTTTCTAAGCCTCACCCAAAGGTTACACGTTCTTTTGTTGACGCTGCACGTTGTGGACCGAGTTTCGACGGCAGGTCGTTTGGCCCGTTTTTAAAACGCTTTTCTTCCGGGGCCGGCCGGCACTGATGCATTTGAAAATATATGTTTAAAAAGGAAAAGGAAAAAAAAAGCAGCGTATGTGAGTGCGCGTGCTCGAAAGCAATGCAGGTTAACAGGTAATTTTACGAGCCAATCCTTCTCTCTGTCTGTCTTTCTGTCTGTCTGTCTCTCTCAAACTTTGAAAGTTTTGGAACTACCATCATTTCTGTCCGAAAGAAAACAAATAGTATCAGCAGACAGGTCTCATTCCTCATTATCATCTATCAAATATGGCGTACCTCAAGGTCCTGTTTTGGGGCCAGTTGTATTCTGCAAAAAATATATAAATGACTTAGCTCTGTACTTAACACCATCATGTGAGATGTTTGCCGATGACAGTAACGTCATCTTTACAAGATAGTATTGGCCAACTGCTTAAATGAGTTAAATCATACGAGTATCCACCCGAAAAAAACAACTAAATATCTAATCATTACCACTAGACAAAAGCGCCAGAATTTCTCTTCATCCCCCCCCCCCCTCCAATC
>NC_134887.1:4419347-4456847 GCF_041734735.1 Babylonia areolata
AATATTGATTATTTGAATCTATAAGTAATTTCTTAAATCGATTTCTAGATACATTTTTTATACAGCTAATGCATTCATGCAGATCTAACTGGATGTCAAGTTGTATTGCGCCTTCGAAATTACGTGCTGCTCTTCTAGCTGCTTGGTCTACCCACTCATTTGAAGATATTCCAGTGTGAAGGTACCCAACAGAAAGTTATTTTAATGCCCTGTTTTGTCAGTTGGTGAATAATATGTTTTATTTCCATTGTCATCTCAATTCGCTTCTTTGAATTTGTCTCTGTGTGTGTGTGTGTGTGTGTGTGTGTGTGTGTGTGTTACAGTTCTCCGTATTGTCTTTTGGTCCATGTATCGTGTGTTTTTCAAGGCAGCACTATTTCTCCATCTGTATCTGAATGTGTCGTGAAGCGTTTTGTGTTTCCTGTTCTTCTCTTTCTTCTTCGTTGTTGTTGCTGTTGACTGTTGTGTCTTTCAGTCAGACACTGATGGCCAGATACTGACTGTTGTGTCTTGTGTGGTTCAGTCAGACACTGATGGCCAGATACTGACTATTGTGTCTTGTGTGGTTCAGTCAGACACTGATGGCCAGATACTGGCTGTGGTCTTGTGTGGTTCAGTCAGACACTGATGGCCAGATACTGTTGTGGCCTTGTGTGGTTCAGTCAGACACTGATGGCCAGATACTGACTATTGTGTCTTGTGTGGTTCAGTCAGACACTGATGGCCAGATACTGTTGTGGCCTTGTGGTTCAGTCAGACACTGGCCAGATACTGTTGTGGCCTTGTGGTTCAGTCAGACACTGATGGCCAGATACTGACTATTGTGTCTTTGTGGTTCAGTCAGACACTGATGGCCAGGTACTGTTGTGGCCTTGTGGTTCAGTCAGACACTGGCCAGATACTGTTGTGGCCTTGTGTGATTCAGTCAAACACTGACGCCCCTGTTGCTGCTATTCCCCGCAGGCTGGGGTGTGAGGAACGTGTGACAGGTTACCTCCCTTTGCAGGAGGAGCAGTGGCAGAATGGGTTAGGTGCTAGACGTCTCATCCAGTGTTCACCGGTGACCACGGTTCGAAGCTCCGTGTCGGCACGATGTTGTGTCCTTGGGAAGAGGACTTTACTCCGATTATTTCCTCACTCTACCGAAGGTGTGAATGGGTACTGCACTTCATTTGGGGATTCATTTCAAATGGCGACAGGAGAGGATTGGGCCCCGCCTTCCTATGCCGAGCCCTAGACACAGTGGACATGAATTCACTGCCTTCCTGTGCCGAGCCCTAGACACAGTGGACATGAATTCACTGCCTTCCTGTGCCGAGCCCCAGACACAGTGGACATGAATTCACTGCCTTCCTATGCCGAGCCCTAGATACAGTGGACATGAATTCACTGCCTTCCTATGGCGAGCCCTAGACACAGTGGCCATGAATTCACTGCCTTCCTACGCCGAGCCCTAGACAGAGTGGATATGAATTCACTGCCTTCCTATGCCTAGCCCTAGACACAGTGGCCATGAATTCACTGCCTTCCTATGCCTAGCCCTAGACATAGTGGTCATGAATTCACTGCCTTCCTATGCCTAGCCCTAGACACAGTGGAGATGAATTCACTGCCTTCCTATGCCGAGCCCTAGACACAGTGGCCATGAATTCACTGCCTTCCTATGCCTAACCCTAAACAGAGTGGATATGAATTCACTGCCTTTCTACACCGAGCCCTAGACACAGTGGACATGAGTTCACTGCCTTCCTATGCTGAGCCCTAGACATAGTGGCCATGAATTCACTCCCTTCCTACGCCGAGCCCTAGGCACAGTGGACATGAGTTCACTCCCCTGGTGGGCGTAAAGGGTTATGGGACGCCCCCATCAAAAATATTCTCCATTGTTTCTTTTCTTCTTCTGTCCCGTATTGGCAAGACTGTAGGGGCACCAGTGCAATACCCATCAACAACATCTCCCCACCTCTCCCTGTTCCTCGTCTCTCTCAGGGCGTCGCTCAGTCTCAGGCCTGTCCATCCTGGGATGCTGCCCTCCCGTCTCTCTGTCTGCCTGCCTCTCCTTCTCCTTCCTTGCTCCATGTCTTGCCGGACTGTCTTTGCGCTTCCTGCTGACCGTGAGACGTGACCGTGCAACTTCAGTTTGCGTTTCTTCGCTGTGGTCTTCACAGGATGCAATGGTTTCTCACTTCTTCACTGTGGTCTTCACAGGATGCAATGGTTTCTCACTTCTTCACTGTGGTCTTCACAGGATGCAATGGTTTCTCACTTCTTCACTGTGGTCAGATCTTCACAGGATGCAATGGTTTCTCACTTCTTCACTGTGGTCTTCACAGGATGCAATGGTTTCTCACTTCTTCACTGTGGTCAGATCTTCACAGGATGCAATGGTTTCTCACTTCTTCACTGTGGTCAGATCTTCACAGGATGCAATGGTTTCTCACTTCTTCACTGTGGTCTTCACAGGATGCAATGGTTTCTCACTTCTTCACTGTGGTCATATCTTCACGGGATGCAATGGTTTCTCACTACTTCACTGTGGTCTTCACAGGATGCAATGGTTTCTCACTTCTTCACTGTGGTCTTGACATGATACAATGGTTTCTCACTTCTTCACTGTGGTCTTCACAGGATGCAATGGTTTCTCACTACTTCACTGTTCTCTTCACAGGATGCAATGGTTTCTCACTTCTTCACTGTGGTCAGATCTTCACAGGATGCAATGGTTTCTCACTACTTCACTGTGGTCAGATCTTCACAGGATGCAATGGTTTCTCACTACTTCACTGTGGTCAGATCTTCACAGGATGCAATGGTTTCTCACTACTTCACTGTGGTCTTCACAGGATGCAATGGTTTCTCACTACTTCACTGTGGTCTTCACAGGATGCAATGGTTTCTCACTACTTCACTGTGGTCAGATCTTCACAGGATGCAATGGTTTCTCACTTCTTCACTGTGGTCTTCACAGGATGCAATGGTTTCTCACTACTTCACTGTGGTCAGATCTTCACAGGATGCAATGGTTTCTCACTACTTCACTGTGGTCTTCACAGGATGCAATGGTTTCTCACTACTTCACTGTGGTCAGATCTTCACATGATACAATGGTTTCTCACTACTTCACTGTGGTCTTCACAGGATGCAATGGTTTCTCACTACTTCACTGTGGTCAGATCTTCACAGGATGCAATGGTTTCTCACTACTTCACTGTGGTCAGATCTTCACAGGATGCAATGGTTTCTCACTTCTTCACTGTGGTCAGATCTTCACAGGATGCAATGGTTTCTCACTTCTTCACTGTGGTCAGATCTTCACAGGATGCAATGGTTTCTCACTACTTCACTGTGGTCAGATCTTCACAGGATGCAATGGTTTCTCACTACTTCACTGTGGTCAGATCTTCACAGGATGCAATGGTTTCTCACTTCTTCACTGTGGTCAGATCTTCACAGGATGCAATGTTTTCTCACTTCTTCACTGTGGTCAGATCTTCACAGGATCCAACGGTTTGCCTGACTCTGTATCTCAATCCTTTACTTGTGATTTGATCTCTGCAGGAGATGCCGAGGAGATTTGGGAAGCATCTCCTCCCTGTGGCCTCTATCCCCCTTGTTTTCATGACAGAAAGTCAGCATCAAAGATAAACAGGACACTAAATCGTTAATGCAAGTGACAACATTACTGTTTTGTTTTAAAACAACAACAACAATACGTTGCCAACATAGAAAACAACAACAACAACAACAACAACAGAATTTGGCAAACCACACGGAAAGAACTGAAAACAATGCGGGTTTATTAAAAAAAGTTTCTTTATTCATAAAAAAATGTGATCAAAGTATGCAGCTACTTCAACAGTACAGAACTATAGAAAACTGAACAAAAAGTAAAAGTTGTTCACTCACTGAAGCAGAAAGTCAAAAAAGACAGATAAAGGGACTAAAAATCCCTAAAGAGTGAAAATCCATAAAAGTCCTTAAAGAACATTCGTCCATTAAAAGTCCCTATGGACTGATTTAAAAAAAAATCTGCATGACTTTGTAGCCGTCACGCAAAATAAGTCTGCTGTTCAGTGGACCCAACAGTATAAAGGATCACAGCAAAATCACTCAAGTTGCTGCCAACTTTCTATGCCCCTCCCCATGCCTGCTAGCATAAAAAAGTGGCTGCTTCAATCAAAACGCCATCACGAGAACACTTATAACACGTGAGCTGTCGTGACCAAAACAAATCGTTTGATACAAAGCATGGACCTTTGTTCTGAGTAGGAATGAACATGTTCATCCGAGATAAAACAACAACACTATCAGAAACAAAGCACAAACCATTGTCCTGAGGACATTGTGTTCATGTGAGCAGTAGTTACAAGACGAGCACATCTGACTCAATGCACAAACCATTGTTCTAAGGACATTGTGTTCATGTGAGCAGTAGTTACAAGACGAACACATCTGACTCAATGCACAAACCATTGTTCTACGTACAGGTGTTCATGTGAGCAGTAGTTACAAGATGAACACATCTGACTCAATGCACAAACCATTGTTCTAAGGACAGGTGTTCATGTGAGCAGTAGTTACAAGATGAACACATCTGACTCAATGCACAAACCATTGTTCTAAGGACAGGTGTTCATGTGAGCAGTAGTTACAAGACGAGACACATCTGCCTCAATGCACAAACCATTGTTCTAAGGACAGGTGTTCATGTGAGCAGTAGTTACAAGATGAACACATCTGACTCAATGCACAAACCATTGTTCTAAGGACAGGTGTTCATGTGAGCAGTAGTTACAAGACGAACACATCTGACTCAATGCACAAACCATTGTCCTGGATGAGAACACATTTCAACATGTGCTGCCGATTGCACAGGTTTGTCCAACTATTTAAACAAAAACAAAAGAGAGTGAGAGACAGACAGACAGACAGACAGACGGACAGAGTGAGTGGTGGAGTGGTAGGTGCGAGAAAGAGAAAGTGACCGGCAGGAGACTGACTGACTGACCGACCGACAGACTGACTGACTGACTGACTGACTGACTGACTGACTGACTGACTGACTGACTGACTGACTGACTGACTGACTGACTGACTGACTGACAGACAGAGGGAACACACTTTCAAGAATTACAATTTTTACACACATGTGACCCGACATAAGGCTTTAAGGACGTGGTCTTATGCATGTATATATTTCTCTGCGTCTGAACCTTGTTCGTTCATTCGTCACATCAGTTCCCGTAGATTTCATGAAACTGATTAACGTTTTCTTTGAAAAATAATGGGCTCTGAACACACACAATGCGCACATTTGACGAGGTGGAAATTAAACAAACATACTGTCTATGCATGAGGCTTCAACTGATTTTGAAAGTGTGTGCAGCTTGAGTCTGCATGGGCTCCGGTAAAAGATGGAAGAAATACACACATTCCCACATTCTTAGCAAATAAGAACACAATTTTATGTATATATATCTTAATTTGGATGTAGGAATGCATTGTGAAGTCAAAAGAGGCATTCAATGTCTGTCTCCCACCACAACCCCACCCCCACTCCGGAAAAAAATGAAACAGAATTAAACACAAGATTAAGTCGAAAATGACTGTAGATCAGGTATAACAAACGTTACGTAATACATTCAAGGAAATGCAGAACAATTACAACCGAACAGGAAAAAAAAACACTTTTATTTTCTGAGCACAGAAATGTAAACGTCAGTTGAAAGCTAGCAAATACATTTTAGCAAAGCTTGTCTTCTGATTAATAACACTGCTTATGATTTGATATGTTTAAAAACTCATATGTACAGTTAAGTAATTTCAAACGCTTGCCTTTTTTTTTTTAATCGAAGAGATAGTTGGAAAAGAAAACAGACAAGCGGGAAACAAATAAATGACATATTTGTGCAGTTTGTCAACAAGGTATGAAGACTGGACACAAGCCTAACAGTTCATAGAATAACAGGAATGCATGAACACACACACACACACACACACACACACACACACACACACACACACACATAATAATAAGAAAATATTCCTACATTACTACTACTATTACTACGGCTTTACTACTACCACTACCACTTCTACTACTTATGCTTTCAAGCAACACACGTTTCCAGGAGCCAGCTGCATTGCTCGGACAGAAAAGCCTAGTATGGTCGTAACCCGCGTGTAGTATGGAACTGACCAATGGCGTAGTTCGGTCAACGTAGGCATTTAGTCAGGTGTAAGTGTCAAAAAGTTAGAACCAAGCAGTGCAACCGGCTCCAGGAGCTGAGCAGTGCTGCACAGAACAGCACAAGGGAAGAAACTGGCGCACTGACAGATATCAACAACTGAAATGTTCATCCACACCTGCCAACGGTTGATGCACACCTGTCAACGGTTGATGCACACCTGACAACGGCTAATGCACACCTGTCAACGGTTAATGCACACCTGAAGGTCCCATAGCCTTTTACAGCCATCGTACCCCCCTCCCCCCCCCTGCCTCCCCCCTCCCTCTTCCCCCAGCTTTCAGGCACGACTGCCCCTCCCCCCCCTCTCGCCCCCCCTCCTAGTTTTCAGACACAACTGTTCCCCCCCCCCCGCACCCCCCCGCCCATCCTCACAGTTTTCAGGCAGGACTGACCCCCCACCCCTCCCCCCGCACCCCTCTCCAGCTTTCAGGCACGCGTTGTCACCCCCTCCCAACACCCCCCTCCCCCCCCTCCCCGCTTCTCCTTTCAGACACGAGTTGTTTCCCCACTTTCAGGCAGTACTGGTGAGGTTGAGGCTCTTGTCGAAGATGGCGGGCACTTGAGAGAAGTTGAAGATGGCCTCTCCCCACGTGTTGACAGCCAGCGTCAGGACCAGCACCGCTATGATGTTCATGAAGAAACCCACGGAGGCCTGGAGGGGAGGAAAAAACACACAACAACAAAACACACACGCGCGCGCACACACACACACACACACACACACACACACACACACACACACACACACACACACACACGCACCCCACCGGTTTAAATTCATGTTGCTAAAAACCAAGCCAAACTTTAAAGGGACCAATTCAGGTCTGAATGCCCCGTTAGGTCTTCATGCTGATAAAAGAAGAAACCACACTCACACACACTAACACACTCACTCAGACACACACACACACACACACACACGCGAGCACGCACACGCACGCGCACACACAGACTCTCTCTCTCACACACACACGCACACTCTATAATAATAATGATAATAATGGATACTTATATAGCACACTATCCAGAAATCTGCTCTAGGTGCTTTACAAAAATGCTTTTGTTAACATAAAACATTACATCTATGTTACATACACACACCAAAATGTGACTACACAAACTCACACACACACACACACACACACACACACACACACACACACATACGCACACATAGGCAGGCACAAACTTACATAAACACACGCACACACAATACACATTCATATACATGCATGTAGTTATGTACACATACATATGTATACACGCTCTATCCCTCACACACACACACACACACACACACACACACACACACACACCCCGCCGGTTTAAATTCATGTTGCTAAAAACCAAGCCAACCAATTCAGGTCTGAATGCCCCGTTAGGTCTTCATGCTGATAAAAGAAGAAACCACACTCACACACACTAACACACTCACTCAGACACACACACGCACACACACACAGACGCACACACACAGATGCATGCACGCACGCACACACACACGCGCACGCACGCATGTACACACACACACACCATTTGTTACTCGATTCTAAAGCTTCACGCCATGAACGTTCTGAATGCTGTTGTGTTTTCCAAACACAGCCATAACCTGTGTCAACAAGAATATATCAACACAGTTTAACCAGTCAGATGTATAAACACCAGCTTTATGCAAATCATTCAACGCGTCATGTATCTTCTGTGAATACTTGATCTTTCTGACACACACCCTGTTGGTGTCAAATGTGTTGCTGTCAGTACTCTGGGTTTCTGTGCTGGTAGTTTGTACATTGTACGTTCCGGCACATTGCTTATTTCACCAAAGTTTGCTAAGTGTATTTGAGGTTGGTAAACTTTGTTAGGAGAATCGCGTTGTCCCTCTGGCCTAATGTGGAGTGATGGCCTAGAGGTAACGCGTCCGCCTAGGAAGCGAGAGAATCTGAGCGCGCTGGTTCGAATCACGGCTCAGCAGCCGATATTTTCTCCCCCTCCACTAGACCTTGAGTGGTGGTCTGGACGCTAGTCATTCGGATGAGACGATAAACCGAGGTCCCGTGTGCAGCATGCACTTAACGCACGTAAAAGAACCCACGGCAACAAAAGGGTTGTTCCTGGAAAAATCCACTGTGATAGGAAAAACAAATAAAACTGCAGGCAGGAAAAAAAAAGAAGAAAGAAAAAGGGTGGCGCTGTAGTGTAGCGACACGCTCTCCCTGGGGAGAGCAGCCCAAATTTCACACAAAGAAATCTGCTGTGATAAAAAGAAATACAAATACAAATACTATACTGATGTAACTTATTGTCGTATTCACACGCTGTGTTCGTGTGCCTTTGAAACAATCCATTCTTTCGAACGTCATAGTCAGTGACGTAAAATGTCCACACGTAATCTTTTCTTTTCTGTCTGCACTTGTTTCAAACATGCTTGATATCTGTACGAGGATAATCCTTGGATCACTGGATGATAAATGTTGCTGGTCTTCCCACTAAGTGGTCAAACCATATACTGGATCCTCCAATCATTGTACTGAGCAATGATCTTTTTTTTTTTTTTTTTTTTCGAATGGCCAATATAAAAGCCACTTATAACCATGTATTGTTTCAGAAACAGTTATTACTGTATACGCTATCTACTTTCAGCAAATCAGCATTAGCCATTTTTGCTTACATTATTTAAAGGTGTCAGGAATGTCATTTGCTGTCAGTATTTAATATTCATACATACGACATATGTCACGTCATGTTGTTTCGAATTCCAAACCCAGTGGAAATTTTTTCCACTGTAACATGTATACACCAAACAAATAAAACTGCACGCAGAAAAAAATACAAAAAAAAGGGTGGCGCTGTAGTATAGCGACGCGCTCTCGCTGGGGAGAGCAGCCCGAATTTCACACGGATTAATCTGTTGTGATAAAAAGAGAAATACAAGTACAACAAGAAAGGCAAGGCCTTCAAGACCCACTTGTGATACACTTTAATAAAAAAATCCAAGCTTTTTATGTATTGAGTATAATGCATTTACTGTTATATTTATATTTTTTATATTCTCTAAACTTGGCACTTTGATCTGATATTCGACCCAACAAAAGATCTGTCATTATTATCATTTTTTGTTCAAACAGGAACTTCTTTTGCTAAGCATGGAAGTTTTGTTTATTGCAAACGTTTTGGTGCAGACAGTAAAACAAGGGAAATTACTCTGCTTAGTTTGATTTAAACTGATCTTTCTCATCTTAAACATTATATTTTGAAATTATACTCAATACATAAAAAGCTTGGATGTTTCTTAAAAAGTGCATCACAAGTGAGTCTTGAAGGCCTTGCCTCTCTTGTTTCAAAATGTAATGTTTAAGATGAGAAAGATCAGTTTAAAGCAAATTAAGTCCCCTAGCATTAATTAGAGTAATTTCCCTTTTTTACTATCTGCACCAAAACGTTTGCAAAATAAATAAAACTTCCATGCTTAGCAAAAGAAGTTCCTGTTTGAACAAAAAATGATAATAATGACTGCTCATGTTGTTGGGTCAGAATATCAGATCAAAGTGCCAAGTTTAGAGAATACCAAAAAATATGAATACAACAGTAAATGCAGTTTGCATATAATTAGGCTTCATTTATTATTTTTTTTGTGCCCATCCCAGAGGTGCAATATTGTTTTAAACAAGATGACTGGAAAGAACTGAATTTTTCCTATTTTTATGCCTAATTTGGTGTCGACTGACAAAGTATTTGCAGAGAAAATGTCAATGTTAAAGTTTACCATGGACACACACACACACACACACACACACACACACACACACACACAGACAACCGAACACCGGGTTAAAACATAGACTCACTTTGTTTACACAAGTGAGTCAAAAATGTGCTTACACTTGCATTTCTGACAGTGTTTCGTGACAGGTTTTTCTTTGTGTCTTTTGCAGACACTCGACCCTTCTGCTTCTTCTTCTCCTTGTTTTTGTAAATAAAACAATACAATAACCTTTTGTGACTGGTCTCTAAAATGTCCCTGACCTAGCCGTGTGTAGATCCTTTAATCCTTTTCATCCTCCATACCTTCAGTCCAAATTCCATTGAAATCAGTCCATCACAACACAAGCCCCCTACCGTAATCGCACGGTCACATGGCTGTTTTTATCATCATTATCATTGTCGTTTTTGTTTTTATCATTATCATTATCATCATTATTATAAATATCATTATTAGTATCAACGTCATTATTATTATCAACGGAAACAACGTTAAACTGAACGGGGGTGGAGTGGGTTGGTGGGGGCGGCGAGTGGGGGTGGAAGGGGAGGGGATGTTGAGGAGACAGACACACGGATGCGATTTGGGTGTGTTGCTTTAGCTTTCTTGACCAACACTGCAAGTGTTTGTATCTGTCGGGCCTGGTTAACGCCGTGACATCAGTCATTATGAAAGGAAGCGTAGAGTATACCTGCAGCCTTGTCAAGCAGTCCCAAACCTAAATGGACCTCCACAGCAACATCGTCAGCATCAGGAGCATCCTCCTTCATCATCATCATCATCATCATCATCATCATCATCATTATCATCATCATCATCATCATCATCATCGTCATCATCATTGTCATCATCATCATCATCATCATCATCAAAAAACAAAACGAAAAAAACACAAAAACAAAAACAAAAACAAAACAAAAACAAACCCACTCACCATGTCAATAACCCGCAGGTGTCCATAGGAAAACACAATGGCGTTGGGGGGCGTTGCCACGGGCAGCATGAAGGCGAAGGACGTTGCCATGGCAGCAGAGGCCATGAGGTACAGTGGGTTGACGCCCACGTTGAGTGCCTGGGTTCAGATCCGTAGAAAATAACACGTGAGAGAGAGAGAGAGTGTGTGTGTGCGTGTGTTGTTGTTGTTGCTGCTGCTGCTGCTGCTGTTGTTGGATCTGCGATACCTGGGAATGTGTGTGTGTGTGTGTGTGTGTGTGTGTGTGTGTGTGTGTGTGTGTGTGTGTGTGCATGTGATATGTTGTTACTTGCTATCTTTTTGTGATGTACACTATAACATATTATTGTTTCTATGGTATTACTTTTTGTTGTTACTTTAAAGTGCCTTGGGCGTTGGAAGGCGCTATAATTTTCCAATATCATTATCATTATTATCATCATTATTCATAGCAGTAGTAGTAGTAGCAGTAGTATCATTGTGCCCCATCATCTGTTTCAGGGGCATTACTCCCACGCTGCTCATTCCGAGTCCCCCATACACAGCCACACCCGGGCTCTTCTGTCGCAGTCCCAGCGTCAGCAATCTACAGGGAGCCATCGATTTCAGGTCGCCAGTAGACCACACACCAGAGGAGACCCTGCACACTACTGCTGGGTCACTTCGATGGTGTTCAGAAGTGACTGTTCTGAGTTAACCTACTTCGGAAACCTCCTAGTAAGCCCCCTACTGGTGACAATGATAGATAAAATAAAACACACACACACACAAAATGAATGAGCCCTCCTCCCCCTCCTCAGAGTGGAGACTGCCACCACGTCCCTCCAACGACAGCCCCCACCCTTCACCCACCCTTCACCCACCGCGTCCCTCCAACGACAGCCCCCACCCTTCACCCACCCTTCCCTCCACCCTTCACCCACCCTTCACCCACCACGTCCCTCCAACGACAGCCCCCACCCTTCACCCACCACGTCCCTCCACCGACAGCCCCCACCCTTCACCCACCACGTCCCTCCACCGACAGCCCCCACCCTTCACCCACCACGTCCCTCCACCGACAGCCCCCACCCTTCACCCACCACGTCCCTCCAACGACAGCCCCCACCCTTCACCCACCACGTCCCTCCACCGACAGCCCCCACCCTTCACCCACCACGTCCCTCCACCGACAGCCCCCACCCTTCACCCACCACGTCCCTCCACCGACAGCCCCCACCCTTCACCCACCACGTCCCTCCACCGACAGCCCCCACCCTTCACCCACCACGTCCCTCCAACGACAGCCCCCACCCTTCACCCACCACGTCCCTCCACCGACAGCCCCCACCCTTCACCCACCACGTCCCTCCACCGACAGCCCCCACCCTTCACCCACCACGTCCCTCCACCGACAGCCCCCACCCTTCACCCACCACGTCCCTCCACCGACAGCCCCCACCCTTCACCCACCACGTCCCTCCAACGACAGCCCCCACCCTTCACCCACCACGTCCCTCCACCGACAGCCCCCACCCTTCACCCACCACGTCCCTCCACCGACAGCCCCCACCCTTCACCCACCACGTCCCTCCAACGACAGCCCCCACCCTTCACCCACCACGTCCCTCCACCGACAGCCCCCACCCTTCACCCACCACGTCCCTCCACCGACAGCCCCCACCCTTCACCCACCACGTCCCTCCACCGACAGCCCCCACCCTTCACCCACCACGTCCCTCCACCGACAGCCCCCACCCTTCACCCACCACGTCCCTCCAACGACAGCCCCCACCCTTCACCCACCACGTCCCTCCAACGACAGCCCCCACCCTTCACCCAAAAGGTGCACCGAAACCAGGGATCGAACTCTGGTAAAACGCTCTGACCACTGGACCACCACACCCGTCAATCATCATCATCATCATCATCATCATCATCATCACACAACCATGATGAGTGCAATGAGTACTGACGATCATCCACCATGATGATCAATGAGTACCGACGATCAATAACTATGATGATCAATGAGTACTGACGATCATCCATGATGATCAATGAGTACTGACGATCAATAACTATGATGATCAATGAGTGCTGACGATCAACCACAATGAGCACACAATGAGCACAGTGAGTACTGACGATCAACCACAATGAGCACACAATGAGCACAGTGAGTACTGGCGATCAACCACAATGAGCACAGTGAGTACTGACGATCAACCACAACGAGCACACAATGAGCACAGTGAGTACTGACGATCAACCACAATGAGCACACAATGAGCACAGTGAGTACTGGCGATCAACCACAATGAGCACAGTGAGTACTGATGATCAACCACAACGAGCACACAGTGAGCACAGTGAGTACTGATGATCAACCACAACGAGCACACAATGAGCACAGTGAGTACTGACGATCAACCACAATGAGCACACAATGAGCACAGTGAGTACTGGCGATCAACCACAATGAGCACACAATGAGCACAGTGAGTACTGACGATCTGCGCCATGATGGGCATGAGCAGCGTGGAGGTGGCGGTGTTGGAGGTGACCTCAGTGGCCGTGGCCACGATCAGGCAGAGGATGAGGTTCAGCACCCAGGGGTCCAGGGACCGCAGGCTGATCAGCTGGTCCCCCAGCCAGTCCGACAGTCCGGAGGCCTAGGGGAGGGGGAGGGGGGCACACACACACACACACACACACACACACACACACACACACACACACAGAGTAGTATGTGAGGAAATATGTGCACGTGAATGGGACGCTCACGCACACGTGCAAACACACACACACACACACACACACACTCACACACACACCCACACTCTCTCTCTCTCTCTCTCACACACACACACACACACGGTGATCAGCTACACAGAAGAGAACGCAGTCGAAAGTCAGACGCATGAACATGGCCGCACCATGAGCTGTCAACAGCAGGTGATAGGTCTCTTCGTCTCCTCTCCTTGTGGGACTGACGCTTCTGGTCCAGGTCCTGAAGACGCCTCTCCTCAGACGCCACAACTCCCTGGTGGACAGCCAGTCGCCAGGCGCTGCGGTCAGCGGCGAGGATTTCCTACCTCAGGAAGGGAATGCTTGCAGACCCCAAGAAAAGCTTTCAGGCAGTCCTTGAAGCGTTGAAGAAAGAGAAACACCCGTAGGAGGTGCTGGGTTCGTTCTTTAGTTTAGCGTCTTTTCACTATTAGTGAGATAGTAGGTGCTGGGGAGGGCCCAGAGGAGCACTGTCTCCACCCGCCCTTAGAACAATCCTGCACCACCCTTGGAGGCCTGCGCTGTGTTCACGATGGGTGCAGGCACGCACAGGACACTCCATTAAGAACTCAAGGGACATAACTGCTCCCGAACAGAGGCAAAAGACACCACAGGATGCAACTCGCGACAGCCTTCAAAGAAGTATCCCCATAGGTGTACCAGCCAGTATTTCATGACTGCAGAGCCCACCGGCAAAAGACACCGCCCTCCAGCTGCTGAGCACACCCCACAGACCAAACCGCCCCTGCCCGCAGAAAGATGAAGACAGTGCCACTCCAGACACAGCCACACAGTCCAGGCAAAGAAGAAAGAAAAACACCCGTAGGTGCTGGGGAGGACCCAGAGAAGCACTGTCTCCACCCGCCCTTGGAACAATCCTGCACCACCCTTGGAGGCCTGCGCTGAACGAGAGGTGACTTTGAAACAGCGGAAAGGGATCACTAACGCCTTGTTCGACTCATGACTGCATTCCAGGCCGACCCGCGAAGCATTTCAAACCAAAGGGAGAAAACTGACCATAGAAGAAGTCGGTGCACTGCCCATGACTGACCTCTGCCACACTTACCTTGCACGCGTTGGCAAGGGCAAAGCCTCCCCCCAGGAGAAGAATCACCCCCCAGGGCAATTTGCGATGGACCTGTTCCCACGTCAAGAGAGGGACGTAGAAAGGCTCGTCACTGTGTTCTGTGTGCAAAACACACGTGGGGTCTGTCAGCTTGGGTTTAGCCCGGGTGGGGGTGGGTTAGGGGCATGTGTGTGTGTGTGTGTGCGGAGGGGGGGATGTGTGTGTTGTTTGTGTGTGTGTGGGAGGGGGGGCGGCCTGTGTGTGTTAGTTTGTGTGTGTTGGGGGAGAGTGTGTGTGTGGGGAGGGGGCCAGGGGGGGGGGGTGGCAAATGTGTTTTAGTTTGGGGAGGGGGGGCGAGGGGGGGGGGGCATGTGTGTGTTAGTTTGTGTGTGTGTGTGTGTGTGTGGGGGGGGGGGAGGGGCATGTGTGTGTTAGGTTGTGTGGAGGGGAGGAAGAGGGGGGGCTGTGTGTGTGTGTTAGTTTGTGTGGAGGGGAGGAAGAGGGGGGGAGGGGCATGTGTGTATGTGTGTGGAGGGGGAGGGGGCAGGGGGGGGGTATGTGTGTGTTTGCGAGCAGTGGTGGGGGATTGGGGATTATTAGTTTGTGTGTGCGTGTGCGTGTGTGTGTGTGTGTGTGTGTGTGTGCGCGTGTGTGCGTTTTTGATATGCGCGTGTGGGTGTGGGCGTGACTGTAAGCGTGTTTGTGTGGTTTTGTTTCTCTCTCTCTCTCTCTGTATGTGTGTGTGTGTGTGTGTGTGTGTGTGTGTGTGTGTGTGTGTGTGTGTTTAAAGATAGAGATAAATCGTTTTAAATTCTTTAAGAAGTTTTTTCTTTCTTTCATTTTTCATGTGAGCGTTGATATCTGTTCAGATCACTGATTCTTGATGTACATTACAGTAGAAAAAACAAACAACTGTCCTCAGTGAGGCATCAATACAGTGATTTTGTATTTCACTGTATTGTACAATATAAGCCAGTACCATTCAATACAAAACATTCTCTGTCTCAGGTTTTCAAGAAGGCGTCAGCGCATTCGGACAAATCCATACACGCTACACCACATATGCTAGACAGATGCCTGACCAGCAGCGTAACCCAAAGCGCTTTGTCAGGCCTTGTGTGCTTGCAGATATATATTTTGTGTACATTTCACACTGCATTTATTCCACAAAATGTTGCCAAAGGACAAAACTTTTGTTGCCATGGGTTCTTTTTCAGTGCGCCAAGCGCGTGCTGCACACGGGGCCTCCGGTTATCGTCTCATCCGAGACAACACAACAAAACACAATACAATACAATACAACACAACACATACAACACAATTGAATACAATACAACACAATACAACACAACACAATACAACATAATACAACACAACACAATACAACACAATGCAACACAATACAACACAACGCAACGCAGCGCAGCGCAGCGCAGCGCAGCGCAGCGCAGCACAGCACAGCACAGCACAACACAACACTACACTACACTACACTACACAACACAACTCAATACTGACCGGGTCCACGGAGGCAGAATACCCGGGGTACCCGTGCTGGAACGATGAAGAGCAGGACAGCCACCAGCATGGCCGCTGAGGAGTCCTTCACGTATCTGAAAGACAGAGAGCTTCACGTTGAGTGGTCCTTCACGTATCTGAATGACACAGAGCTTCATGTTGAGTGGTTCTTCACGTATCTGAAAGACAGAGAGCTTTACGTTGAGCGGTCCTCCACGTATCTGAAAGACAGAGAGCTTTACGTTGAGCGGTCCTCCACGTATCTGAATGACACAGAGCTTCACGATGAGCAGCGCTTCACGTATCTAAATGACACAGAGCTTCACGATGAGCAGTGCTTCACGTATCTGAATAAAACAGAGCTTCACGTTGAGCGGTCCTTCACGTATCTGAATAAAACAGAGCTTCACGTTGAGAAATGCTTCACGTATCTGACTGACAGAGAGCTTCACGTTGAGATATGCTTCACGTATCTGAATGACACAGAGCCTCACGTTCAGAAATGCTTTACGTATCTGAATGACAGAGCTTCACGTTAAGCAATGCTTCACGTATCAGACTGACACAGAGCTTCACGTTGAGCTGTGCTTTACGTATGCGAATCACACAGAGTAACATGATGAGCAACGCTTCACGTATCTGAATAACACAGAGCAATCCTTTGAGCAGTGCTTCCCGTATATGAATGACAGAAAAGTACATATTAACAGTACTTCACCTATTTTCATCACACAGAACTGCACGCTGATTAGTCATTCATGTATCTGAATCATACAGAATTAAAAACTGAGGAATGCTTCACGTAGCTCAGAGTACAAAAAATTACAAGTTAAACAGTGTTTCACGTATCTGAATGACACAGAATTACACATTGAAGAGTGCTTCACGCACACACAAGATTACACATCGAAGAATGCTTTAGGTGTCTTGATGACAGAGTTATCTTCTTCTTCGTTCGTGGGCTGCAACTCCCACGTTCATTCGTATGTACACGAGTGGGCTTTTACGTGTATGACCGCTTTTACCCCGCCATGTAGGCAGCCATTCTCCGTTTTCGGGGGTGTGCATGCTGGGTATGTTCTTGTTTCCATAACCCACCGAACGCTGGCACGGATTACAGGATCTTTAACGTGCGTATTCAATCTCCTGCGTGCGTATACCCACGAAGGAGGTTTAGGCAGTAGCAGGTCTGTACATATGTTGACCTGGGAGATCGAAAGAATCTCCACTGTTTACCCACCAGGCGCCGTCACCGAGATTCGAACCCGGGACCCTCAGATTGAAAGTCCAACGCTTTAACCACTCGGCTATTGGGCCCGTCATTGAGCAATGCTTCGCGCATCTTATTTACAGAGGACTGCACATTGGTGAGTGCTTTACGTATGTGACTTTCATAAAATTACATTTTGAGGAATACTTCACGTCTCTAAATTACACATTTCAAACACACATATACACACATACATCACGGACACATTTGCAACACACACGCACACACACACACGCGCGCGTGCGCGCGCACACACACACACACACACACACACACACACACATCACATCACACTCGCAAATCACACACAGACACATCACATACATACAGAATTACATTACACACTTAGGAGTGTTTCACGTATCTGAATTTAACAACATCATACAATGAGGTGTTTACCACGTATCTGAACTATGAATACTAACACAATGAGGAGTGATTCGCGTATCTGAATCACGTCGAATCACACACTCAGGGTTTCTTCACGTGTCTGAATTGCAAGGCAATACAGACTGGGGAATGATTCACGTATCTGAATTACACACACATTACTCAAACACACATCAGCACACATACATATCACACACACACTGCAACAGATCGCATGGCGCATGTTTTATGTGTTGATGGGTAAGGCTCTCTTCATCACTCAGTCAGCTGTCTCAGCCGATCAAGGAGAGTCCTTGTGGTTGACAAGAAATCTTCACAGTGACGACAAAAACAACAGCTTTTGAATATAACTGTCATAGTTAGTCAGGGCAATGGCAATCACTTAATTAATTAAGGTAGACAATTTAGAAGGGCTGGCTTGGTTTCACTGTCGTCAAGACACTGCATGATTTATGAAAGACACTTTTGGTTCGTTTTCAGGAGAAAGTCCAACGCTTTAACCACTCGGCTATTGGGCCCGTCAGAGTTATATACACTGAGCAATGCTTCGCGCATCTTATTTACAGAGAACTGCACACTGATGAGTGCTTTACGTATGTGACTTTCATAAAATTACATATTGAGGAATACTTCACGTGTCTAAATTACACATTTCAAACACACATACACACACATACATCACGGACACATGTGCACCACACACACACACGCGCGCGCGCGCTCACCCCGATGTAAACTAGGTAACTCCCAGATAACTCACCCCGATATAAACCAGGTAACTTACCCCGATATAAACCAGGTAACTCACCCCGATATAAACCAGGTAACACCCAGGTAACTTACCCCGATATAAACCAGGTAACTCCCAGGTAACTCCTCACGATATAAACCAGGTAACTCCCAGGTAACTCCTCCCGATATAAACCAGGTAACTCCCAGATAACTCACCCCGATATAAACCAGGTAACTCCCAGGTAACTCACCCCGATATAAACCAGGTAACTCCCAGGTAACTTACCCCGATATAAACCAGGTAACTCCCAGGTAACTCCTCCCGATATAAACCAGGTAACTCCCAGGTAACTCACCCCGACATGAACCAGGACCCCCAGCCCGGGGTCTCCTTGGGGTCCCTGCTGATCCACATGATGGCCAGGAAGACGAACAGAACCAGGATCTCCACCTCCGCCATCCTGTCAGCACCACCACGTGACACAGCAGTCAGCCCTCCAGTTTGTCACACACAGCAGTCAGTCCTCCAGTTTGTCACACACACACAGCAGTCAGCCCTCCAGTTTGTCACACACACACAGCAGTCAGCCCTCCAGTTTGTCACACACAGCAGTCAGCCCTCCAGTTTGTCACACACAGCAGTCAGCCCTCCAGTTTGTCACACACAGCAGTCAGTCCTCCAGTTTGTCACACACACACAGCAGTCAGCCCTCCAGTTTGTCACACACAGCAGTCAGCCCTCCAGTTTGTCACACACAGCAGTCAGCCTTCCAGTTTGTCACACACACACACAGCAGTCAGCCTTCCAGTTTGTCACACACAGCAGTCAGCCCTTCAGTTTGTCACACACAGCAGTCAGCCTTCCAGTTTGTCACACACACACACAGCAGTCAGCCTTCCAGTTTGTCACACACAGCAGTCAGCCCTTCAGTTTGTCACACACAGCAGTCAGCCTTCCAGTTTGTCACACACACACACAGCAGTCAGCCTTCCAGTTTGTCACACACAGCAGTCAGTCCTCCAGTTTGTCACACACACACAGCAGTCAGCCTTCCAGTTTGTCACACACAGCAGTCAGTCCTCCAGTTTGTCACACACACACACAGCAGTCAGTCCTCCAGTTTGTCACACACACACAGCAGTCAGCCTTCCAGTTTGTCACACACACAGCAGTCAGCCCTCCAGTTTGTCACACACACACACAGCAGTCAGCCTTCCAGTTTGTCACTCACACACAGCAGTCAGCCCTCCAGTTTGTCACACACACACACAGCAGTCAGCCTTCCAGTTTGTCACTCACACACAGCAGTCAGCCCTCCAGTTTGTCACACACACACACAGCAGTCAGCCTTCCAGTTTGTCACACACACACACAGCAGTCAGCCTTCCAGTTTGTCACACACACACAGCAGTCAGCCCTCCAGTTTGTCACACACACACACAGCAGTCAGCCTTCCAGTTTGTCACTCACACACAGCAGTCAGCCCTCCAGTTTGTCACACACACACAGCAGTCAGCCCTTCAGTTTGTCACACACACACAGCAGTCAGCCTTCCAGTTTGTCACACACACACAGCAGTCAGCCTTCCAGTTTGTCACACACACACAGCAGTCAGCCCTTCAGTTTGTCACACACACACACACAGCAGTCAGCCTTCCAGTTTGTCACACACACACACAGCAGTCAGCCTTCCAGTTTGTCACACACACACACAGCAGTCAGCCTTCCAGTTTGTCACACACACACAGCAGTCAGCCCTCCAGTTTGTCACACACACACACACAGCAGTCAGCCCTCCAGTTTGTCACACACACACACACAGCAGTCAGCCCTCCAGTTTGTCACACACAGCAGTCAGCCCTCCAGTTTGTCACACACACACACACAGCAGTCAGCCCTCCAGTTTGTCACACACAGCAGTCAGCCCTCCAGTTTGTCACACACAGCAGTCAGCCCTCCAGTTTGTCACACACAGCAGTCAGTCCTCCAGTTTGTCACACACAGCAGTCAGCCTTCCAGTTTGTCACACACACACAGCAGTCAGCCTTCAGTTTGTCACACACACACAGCAGTCAGTCCTCCAGTTTGTCACACACACACAGCAGTCAGCCCTTCAGTTTGTCACACACACACAGCAGTCAGCCCTCCAGTTTGTCACACACACACACACAGCAGTCAGCCTTCCAGTTTGTCACACACACACAGCAGTCAGCCTTCCAGTTTGTCACACACACACAGCAGTCAGCCTTCCAGTTTGTCACACACACACAGCAGTCAGCCTTCCAGTTTGTCACACACACACAGCAGTCAGCCCTCCAGTTTGTCACACACACACAGCAGTCAGCCCTTCAGTTTGTCACACACAGCAGTCAGCCTTCCAGTTTGTCACACACACACAGCAGTCAGCCTTCCAGTTTGTCACACACACACAGCAGTCAGCCCTTCAGTTTGTCACACACACACACAGCAGTCAGTCCTCCAGTTTGTCACACACAGCAGTCAGCCCTCCAGTTTGTCACACACAGCAGTCAGCCTTCCAGTTTGTCACACACACACAGCAGTCAGCCTTCCAGTTTGTCACACACACACAGCAGTCAGCCTTCCAGTTTGTCACACACACACACACACAGCAGTCAGCCCTCCAGTTTGTCACACACACACAGCAGTCAGCCTCCAGTTTGTCACACACACACAGCAGTCAGCCTTCCAGTTTGTCACACACACACAGCAGTCAGCCCTTCAGTTTGTCACACACACACACACAGCAGTCAGCCCTCCAGTTTGTCACACACACACAGCAGTCAGCCCTCCAGTTTGTCACACACACACAGCAGTCAGCCTTCCAGTTTGTCACACACACACAGCAGTCAGCCTTCCAGTTTGTCACACACACACACACAGCAGTCAGCCCTCCAGTTTGTCACACACACACAGCAGTCAGCCCTCCAGTTTGTCACACACACACAGCAGTCAGCCCTCCAGTTTGTCACACACACACAGCAGTCAGCCCTCCAGTTTGTCACACACAGCAGTCAGCCCTCCAGTTTGTCACACACAGCAGTCAGCCCTCCAGTTTGTCACACACACACAGCAGTCAGCCCTCCAGTTTGTCACACACAGCAGTCAGCCCTCCAGTTTGTCACACACAGCAGTCAGCCCTCCAGTTTGTCACACACACACAGCAGTCAGCCCTCCAGTTTGTCACACACACACAGCAGTCAGCCCTCCAGTTTGTCACACACAGCAGTCAGCCCTCCAGTTTGTCACACACACAGCAGTCAGCCCTCCAGTTTGTCACACACACACAGCAGTCAGCCCTCCAGTTTGTCACACACACACAGCAGTCAGCCCTCCAGTTTGTCACACACACACACAGCAGTCAGCCCTCCAGTTTGTCACACACACACAGCAGTCAGCCCTCCAGTTTGTCACACACACAGCAGTCAGCCCTCCAGTTTGTCACACACACAGCAGTCAGCCCTCCAGTTTGTCACACACACAGCAGTCAGCCCTCCAGTTTGTCACACACACACAGCAGTCAGTCCTCCAGTTTGTCACACACACAGCAGTCAGCCCTCCAGTTTGTCACACACACACAGCAGTCAGTCCTCCAGTTTGTCACACACACACAGCAGTCAGCCCCCCAGTTTGTCACACACACACAGCAGTCAGCCCTCCAGTTTGTCACACACACACAGCAGTCAGCCCTCCAGTTTGTCACACACAGCAGTCAGCCCCCCAGTTTGTCACACACACACAGCAGTCAGCCCTCCAGTTTGTCACACACACACAGCAGTCAGCCCTCCAGTTTGTCACACACACACACACACAGCAGTCAGTCCTCCAGTTTGTCACACACACACACACACAGCAGTCAGCCCTCCAGTTTGTCACACACACACAGCAGTCAGCCCTCCAGTTTGTCACACGCACACAGCAGTCAGTCCTGCAGTTTGTCACACACACACAGCAGCCAGCCCTCCAGTTTGTCACACACACACACAGCAGCCAGCCCTCCAGTTTGTCACACACACACACAGCAGTCAGCCCTCCAGTTTGTCACACACACACACAGCAGTCAGCCCTCCAGTTTGTCACACACAGCAGTCAGCCCTCCAGTTTGTCACACACACAGCAGTCAGGCCCTCCAGTTTGTCACACACACACAGCAGTCAGCCCTCCAGTTTGTCACACACAGCAGTCAGCCCTCCAGTTTGTCACACACACAGCAGTCAGCCCTCCAGTTTGTCACACACACACAGCAGTCAGCCCTCCAGTTTGTCACACACAGCAGTCAGTCCTCCAGTTTGTCACACACAGCAGTCAGCCCTCCAGTTTGTCACACACACACAGCAGTCAGCCCTCCAGTTTGTCACACAGACAGCAGTCAGCCCTCCAGTTTGTCACACACACACAGCAGTCAGCCCTCCAGTTTGTCACACACACAGCAGTCAGCCCTCCAGTTTGTCACACACACACAGCAGTCAGCCCTCCAGTTTATCACACGCACACAGCAGTCAGCCCTCCAGTTTGTCACACACACACAGCAGTCAGCCCTCCAGTTTGTCACACACACACACACACACAGCAGTCAGCCCTCCAGTTTGTCACACGCACACAGCAGTCAGGCCCTCCAGTTTGTCACACACACACACACACACACAGCAGTCAGCCCTCCAGTTTGTCACACACACACACACACAGCAGTCAGCCCTCCAGTTTGTCACACGCACACAGCAGTCAGCCCTCCAGTTTGTCACACACACACACACACACAGCAGTCAGCCCTCCAGTTTGTCACACGCACACAGCAGTCAGCCCTCCAGTTTGGTCACACGCACACAGCAGTCAGCCCTCCAGTTTGTCACACACACACACACACACACAGCAGTCAGCCCTCCAGTTTGTCACACACACAGCAGTCAGCCCTCCAGTTTGTCACACACACACACAGCAGTCAGCCCTTCAGTTTGTCACACACACAGCAGTCAGCCCTCCAGTTTGTCACACACACACAGCAGTCAGCCCTCCAGTTTGTCACACACACAGCAGTCAGCCCTCCAGTTTGTCACACACACAGCAGTCAGCCCTCCAGTTTGTCACACACACAGCAGTCAGCCCTTCAGTTTGTCACACACACACACAGCAGTCAGCCCTTCAGTTTGTCACACACACAGCAGTCAGCCCTCCAGTTTGTCACACACACACAGCAGTCAGCCCTCCAGTTTGTCACACACACAGCAGTCAGCCCTCCAGTTTGTCACACACACAGCAGTCAGCCCTCCAGTTTGTCACACACACAGCAGTCAGCCCTCCAGTTTGTCACACACACAGCAGTCAGCCCTCCAGTTTGTCACACACAGCAGTCAGCCCTCCAGTTTGTCACACACAGCAGTCAGCCCTCCAGTTTGTCACACACAGCAGTCAGCCCTCCAGTTTGTCACACACACACAGCAGTCAGCCCTCCAGTTTGTCACACACAGCAGTCAGCCCTCCAGTTTGTCACACACACACAGCAGTCAGCCCTCCAGTTTGTCACACACACACAGCAGTCAGCCCTACAGTTTGTCACACACACACAGCAGTCAGCCCTCCAGTTTGTCACACACAGCAGTCAGCCCTCCAGTTTGTCACACACAGCAAAGAGCCCTCCAGTTTGTCACACACACAGCAGTCAGCCCTCCAGTTTGTCACACACACAGCAGTCAGCCCTCCAGTTTGTCACACACACAGCAGTCAGCCCTCCAGTTTGTCACACACACAGCAGTCAGCCCTCCAGTTTGTCACACACACAGCAGTCAGCCCTCCAGTTTGTCACACACAGCAGTCAGTCCTCCAGTTTGTCACTCACACACAGCAGTCAGCCTTCCAGTTTGTCACTCACACACAGCAGTCAGTCCTCCAGTTTGTCACACACACACAGCAGTCAGCCCTCCAGTTTGTCACACACAGCAGTCAGCCCTCCAGTTTGTCACACACAGCAGTCAGTCCTCCAGTTTGTCACACACAGCAGTCAGTCCTCCAGTTTGTCACACACACACAGCAGTCAGTCCTCCAGTTTGTCACACACACAGCAGTCAGTCCTCCAGTTTGTCACACACAGCAGTCAGCCCTCCAGTTTGTCACACACACAGCAGTCAGCCCTCCAGTTTGTCACACACAGCAGTCAGCCCTCCAGTTTGTCACACACAGCAGTCAGTCCTCCAGTTTGTCACACACACAGCAGTCAGCCCTCCAGTTTGTCACACACAGCAGTCAGCCCTCCAGTTTGTCACACACACACACAGCAGTCAGCCCTCCAGTTTGTCACACACAGCAGTCAGCCCTCCAGTTTGTCACACACAGCAGTCAGCCCTCCAGTTTGTCACACACACAGCAGTCAGCCTTCCAGTTTGTCACACACACAGCAGTCAGCCCTCCAGTTTGTCACACACACACACACAATAGTAATCCCTCCAGTATTGAATGTGGTGTGGTGTGTGGGATATGGTGTTCGGTGTGGTGTGGTGTGTGGGCTATGGTATTGCGTGGTGTGTGGGATATGGTATTTGGTGGTTTGGTGTGGTGTATGGGATATGGTATTGGGTGTGGTGTGTGGGATATGGTATTTGGTGGTTTGGTGTGGTGTATGGGATATGGTATTGGGTGTGGTGTGTGGGATATGGTATTTGGTGTGGTGTGGTGTGTAGGATATGGTATTGGGTGTGGTGTGTGGGATATGGTATTGGGTGTGGTGTGTGGGATATGGTGTGGTGTGTGGGATATGGTGTGGTGTGGTGTGTAGGATATGGTATTGGGTGTGGTGTGTGGGATATGGTATTGGGTGTGGTGTGTGGGATATGGTATTGGGTGTGGTGTGGTTTGGTGTGGTGTGTGGGATATGGTATTGGGTGTGGTGTGTGGGATATGGTATTTGGTGGTTTGGTGTGGTGTGTGGGATATGGTATTGGGTGTGGTGTGGTGTGTGGGATATGGTATTGGGTGTGGTGTGGTGTGGTGTGTGGGATATGGTATTGGGTGTGGTGTGTGGGATATGGTATTTGGTGTGCTGTGGTGTGGTGTAGTGTGTGGGATATGGTACTGTGTGGTCTGGTGTGGTGTGGTGGTGTGTAGTGTGTGGGATATAGTATTGGGTGGTGTAGTGTGGTGTTGTGTGGTGTGTGGTGTGGGATATGGTATTGGTTGTGGTGTGTTGTGTGGGATATGGTAATTGGTGGTGAGGTGTGGTGTGTGATGTGGTGGGGTGTGGTGTCGTGTGGAGTGGTGTGATGTGGGGTGTGGTGTGGTGTGGTGTAGTGTGGTGTGGTATGGTGTCGTGTGGTGTGGTGTGATGTGGGGTGTGGTGTGGTGTGGTGTAGTGTGGTGTGGTATGGGCTGTTTAGTGTGGTGGTTTGGGGTGTGGGGTGTGGTGGTGTGGTGTGGTGTGGTGGTGTGGTGTGGTGTGGTCTGATGTGGTCTGGTGTGGTGTGGTGTGGTGTGGTGTGGTGTGGTGGTGTGGTGTGTGGTGTGGTGTGGTGGTATGGGGTGTGGTGTTGTGGTGTGGTGTGGTGGTGTGGTGTGTTGTGTGGTGTGGTGTGGTGTGGTGGTATGGGGTGTGGTGTGGTGTGGTGTGGTGTGTATGTGGTGGTATGTGGTGTGGTGGTATGGGGTGGGGGTGGGGTGTGGTGTGGGTCAGGGACGGTGCACAGAAGGCGTCATGTCTGACCTCATGGGCCCCAGTTTGTTCCACTCCTGCATGATCACCTTCCTCACCCCTTCCTTCTGCTGTATGCTGATCTTCCTGCACATGCTGCAACACCAACACCAACACTGTACTGCACACACACACACACACACACATGCTGCAACACCAACACCAACACTGTACTGCACACACACACACACACACACACATGCTGCAACACCAACACCAACACTGTACTGCACACACACACACACACACACACACACACACACACACACATGCTGCAACACCAACACAAACACTGTACTGCACACACACACACACACACACACACACACACACACACACACACACACACACACATGCTGCAACACCAACACAAACACTGTACTGCACACACACACACACACACACACACACACACACACACACACACACACATGCTGCAACACCAACACAAACACTGTACTGCACACACACACACACACACACACACACACACACACACACATGCTGCAACACCAACACCAACACTGTACTGCACACACACACACACACACACACACACACACACACACACACACATGCTGCAACACCAACACTGTACTGCACACACACACACACACACACACACACACACACACACACACTCACCCCCGACCCCAAACACACATACGCACACATGCTGAAACACCAGCACTGTATTGCACACACACAGACATTCACACTCACACACACTCACACACACACACATGCTGCAACACCAACACCAACACTGTACTGCACACACACACACACACACACACACACACACACACACACACACACACCCCTCACTTTGTCCTCAGGAACATGACCATCAGCAGCACCCATCCCAGCAGCAAAACAATGGCGGACATGGGCAGCGCCATCCCCATCCAGTTGGCGAACGTCACTCCGGCCCCCACCTGGTCCATGCTGAGGTTCTTGTAGCGGTCGTTGAAAAAACTGGACAAGAAAGGAGGGAAGGAAGGAAGGAAAGAATAACTGGTCCATGCTGAGGTTCTTATAGCGGTCTTTGAAAAAAAAAACTGGACAAGGAAGGAAGGAAGGAAAAAGTGGTCGTACAAATAGATGGATGGATGATTTTCAGATGAATAAATGAATGAATACACTGATGGATGGATTAATGGAAGGATCCATAGTGGGTGGATGTGCACATTCATGAACGAATGAATGACCACATGTATAAATGGATGGACAGATGGATGGATGGAGAGAGAGAGAGAGAGAGAGAGAGAGAGAGAGAGAGAGAGAGAGAGATGATGATGATGATGATGATGATTTATTCAATTCAGGCCATCAACAGGGGGCGACAGCTGAGTTTGAAATGTATTATTGTAACAATGGAAACACAACAAGCATCTTTATCATTGTATTGCATTGTAGTGTAGTGTAGTGTAGTGTAGTGTAGCGAGCTGTAATATATATATATATATTTTTTTTTTAAAACAGGATTTCTCTGTGTGAAGTTCGGGCCAGCCAGCTGCTTTTCCCTGGGAGAGCAACATCGTGCGCCACAGTCCAGCGCCACCCACAGCTGGTATTTCTTTCAGGCTTTTCTCTGGGTTTTTTTCTCTCTGTCTCTGCAAGTGTGTCTGTTTTTCTGTCAAAGTGGATTCTGTTTCTTGTTGGTTTTTTTCTTCTTTTTTTTTCTTGTTGTTGTTGTTGTTGATCCCTCGGCGACGGGCGCAATAGCCGAGTGGTTAAAGCGTTGGATTTTCAATCTGAGGGTCCCGGGTTCGAATCTCGGTAACGGTGCGTGGTGGCTAAAGGGTGGAGACTTTTCCGATCTCCCAGGTCAACATATGTACAGACCTGCTACTGCCTAAACCCCCTTCGTGTGTATACGCACGCAGAAGATTGAATACGCACGTTAAAGATCCTGTAATCCATGCCAGCGTTCGGTGGGTTATGGAAACAAGAACATACCCAGCATGCACACACCCCGAAAACGGAGTATGGCGGGGGTAAAAACGGTCATATACGTAAAAGCCCACTCGTATACATACGAGTGAACGTGGGAGTTGCAGCCCACGAACAATAATAATAACAATAGTAATGGATACTTGCTGAGCGCTTTCCTCCCTGACAGGGAGCTCAAAGCGCTTTACAATAAACATAGCACACACACACACACACACACACACACACACATATATATATATATATATATATATATATATATACGCGCGCGCTTGCGCGAGGAGTCTGCATGGATGATAACTGAATGTCATTGGAAAGGGATGGAAGGTCTATGTAAAGGCGTTTTCAAAAAGATGTGTTTTCAGGCCAGTTTTAAAAGATTGATAACAGAAATGTCGATTTTTAATTAATAATAACAATCATCATTATGATAGAAATTATCATAATCCAAATAATAATAATGATAATAATAATGTCATTTATTTTCAGTCTGATATCACCATCTTAGATGAACAGACTATAAATAAATAAACGAACTAAAAAGATTGAAATGAGGAAGAGTGGCGAAGATCGTGAGGTAAACTGTTCCATACTGATGGAGCTGAATGAGAAAAGGAAGAATCACCGAAAGACTGGGTTTTAACTCTCTCCATACGAACGGCGAAAGAGACGACGTTAACAGCGTTTCACCCCAATTACCATCATCAAAATACTGCAAGCGAAGGCTCTTGTACTGAAGACGTGAATGTTGACAAAGCATTCCACAATTCTGACGACGGAAGCTAAATGTTGGGTCATTGAGACACCCACTGGACATCCGAGGGGTCTGTGTAGAGGAGAAGAGAGGACTGGCCGTACTGAGTGAGTTAACATGGGGAGCGAGCAGCAGCCGTGAATCGGAAGATGATCTGAGTTGTCGTGGGGGTGTGTAGGTTTGAATGGTTTCTCTCAAATACTGAAGAAGGAGAATGAGGAGAAGAAGGTCCCTCAGCACTCACTCGCATAAGGAGAAGAAGAAGAAGAAGAAGAAGAAGAAGAAGAGGAAGGTCCCTCAGCACTCACTCATAGAAGGAGAAGGAGGAGGAGAAGAAGAAGAAGGAGAAGAAGAAGGTCCCTCAGCACTCACTCATAGAAGGAGAAGGAGGAGGAGAAGAAGGAGAAGAAGAAGAAGAAGGAGGTCCCTCAGCACTCACTCATAGAAGGAGAAGAAGCTCCCTCAGCACTCACATAGGAGAAGAAGAAGAAGAAGGAGAAGAAGAAGAAGGAGAAGAAGAAGAATCAGAAGGAGAAGAAGAAGGAGAAGAAGAAGAAAGAGAAGGAGGAGAAGCAGCTCCCTCAGCACTCACTCATCAGCCTGTCCCTTGAAGACCAGGTTGGGCGGGGTGCCGGTCAGCGTGGCGATGCCCCCGATGTTGCAACCGTAGGCGATGCACAGCGACAGCCCTTTGCACAGCATCAGGTAGTCCGGGTCCTCCCGGGACACGCTCCCCACCCCGTCCCCCTCCACCACCTGTTCCCCCACCGTGGGCAGGTCGCCGGCTGGGGGAGAGCTGTACAGCACAGGAAGGGTGGTGAGGGTGGGGGGGGAGGGGTGTTGTCAGTGGTGGAGATAGTGGAGGTTTGGGGTGTGTGGGGCGGGGGGGGGGGGGGGTTTGTCAGTGGTGGAGATAGTGGAGGTTGGGGGGGGGGGGGGGGGGGGGGGGGGGGTGTTGTTAGTGGTGGAGATAGTGGAGGTTTGGGGTGTGTGGGGCTGGGGGTGTGTGTTGTCAGTGGTGGAGATAGTGGAGGTTGGGGGTGTGTGGGGCAGGGGGGGGGGGTGTTGTTAGTGGTGGAGATAGTGGAGGTTGGGGGTGTGTGGGGCAGGGGGGGGGGTGTTGTCAGTGGTGGAGATAGTGGAGGTTGGGGGAGTGTGGGGCAGGGGGGGGGGGTGTTGTTAGTGGTGGAGATAGTGGAGGTTTGGGGTGTGTGGGGCAGGGGGGGGGGGTGTGTTGTCAGTGGTGGAGATAGTGGAGGTTTGGGGTGTGTGGGGCTGGGGGTGTGTGTTGTCAGTGGTGGAGATAGTGGAGGTTTGGGGTGTGTGGGGCTGGGGGTGTGTGTTGTCAGTGGTGGAGATAGTGGAGGTTGGGGGTGTGTGGGGCTGGGGGGGGGGTGTTGTTAGTGGTGGAGATAGTGGAGGTTGGGGGTTTGTGGGGTTGGTGTGTGTGTGTGGGGGGGGTGTTGTCAGTGGTGGAGATAGTGGAGACAGAGAGATAGAGGAAGGATAGAGAGAGACAGACAGAGATAGAGGATAGAGAGACAGAGAGAGAGAGAAAAGAGAGAGAGAGACAAGGACAGCGACAGAGAGACAGACTTACAGAAACAAAAGAAAACAAACAAACAAACAAACAAAAAAACAACAACAAAAAAAACAACCAAACAAAAAACCAAAAAAACAACAACAAAAAACAAGCAAACAAACAAAATAACACATCAGAAAACGGAGAAAGAAAACAAGGAAAATGAAATTGAGAAGAAAAAAAACAAACAAACAAGAAAAAAAATCAACGAAAGAAAGAAAAGAAAAGAAAGAAAAAAACCCACCAAAAACCCAACCCACATAAAACGAAGGAAAGAACGAAAGACAGACTGAGAGAAAGAAGAAGGAGGAAAGATAAACGGTACAACCCCTCCTCCCCCATCGCTCTCCCCACCCTCTCCCCCCCACACCCCTCCTTCTCCCCCACCTCACCAGACAACGCTGGTGTCGGTGAACTGCTGCATGTGGATGGACTCTGACGGCTGCTCCCCTCTCCCTCCTCCTCCCTCCCTCTGTGTGTTCACCGTGTTGTCGATCTGCACACACACACACACACACACACACACACACTCACTCACTTACACACAGACACAGACACACACACTCACTCACTTACACACAGACACACACACAGACACAGACACACATACACACACACTTACACACAGACACAGACACACACACACACACGTACACACGACCACACACACACACACACACACACACACACACACACACAGGTACACACACACACGCATGTACACAATCACACGCACGCAGGCACGCAAACACACACAGGTACACATACATGCATGCACACAATCACACGCAGGCAGAGACAGACAGACAGACAGAGAGAGAGGAAGAATTACAGTTCATTGCGCAGGCTATGTCACAACTCATATTTGACACTTAGGCCTCTGTGCGCCTTCAAGGCTACAGCATCAGTATCAGTATCA
Organism: Babylonia areolata; assembly: GCF_041734735.1. Classification (NCBI taxonomy): domain Eukaryota; kingdom Metazoa; phylum Mollusca; class Gastropoda; order Neogastropoda; family Buccinidae; genus Babylonia; species Babylonia areolata. The sequence goes on from NC_134887.1 coordinate 4,450,961, forward strand.
GCAGCTCAAGGAGGCGTCACTGCGTTCGGACAAATCCATATACGCTACACCACATCTGCCAGGCAGATGCCTGACCAGCAGCGTAACCCAACGGCTACAACAAGCATGTACTTGATATAGTTTGAACATTGAAGTGATTTGAAGTTACGTGGATAATCATGCACTGATTGATTGTTACTTGAACTTCCTCTACCCCCTCCCTCCCTCTGTCTGGCTTTAAAATTTTTTATTTTTTTTTTTATCTAACTGCTGTTTTCTTCTTCTTTTTTATTATTTTTTTTTTTTATAGTTTATTCGTGTTTTTTTTTTTTAAATTATAAATCTAATTGTTGTTTTTTGAATAAATCTATTTTTATTTATTTTATATTATTATTATTATTATTTGTTTATTTATTTATTCTATCAATCTAGTTGTTCTTTAGCGGGTGTGTTGCAGTCACTGAGTGTGTTTCAGTCGTTGTCGTCGAGCCGTGGTGTGTGAGTATGAGCGAACAGACAATAGCACCACAAGTTGCTGTGTGTTTGAACATCTGTGCTGTACACATCTCTCTGTCTCCTGTCGCTGTCTTTGTGGAGCAGTTGCAGATATAATAACCGACACTGTCACAGATATAGTAACCGACACTGTCACAGATATTGTAACCCGACACTGTCACAGATATTGTAACCCGACACTGTCACAGATATAGTAACCGACACTGTCACAGATATTGTAACCCGACACTGTCACAGATATTGTAACCGACACTGTCACAGATATTGTAACCGACACTGTCACAGATATTGTAACCGACACTGTCACAGATATAGTAACCGACACTGTCACAGATACAATAACCGACACTGTCACAGATATTGTAACCGACACTGTCACAGATATAGTAACCGACACTGTCACAGATATAGTAACCGACACTGTCACAGATATAGTAACCGACACTGTCACAGATATAATAACCGACACTGTCACAACCGACACTGTCACAGATATAATAACCGACACTGTCACAACCGACACTGTCACAGATATAATAACCGACACTGTCACAATCGACACTGTCACAGATATAATAACCGACACTGTCACAACCGACACTGTCACAGATATAATAACCGACACTGTCACAGATATAATAACCGACACTGTCACAACCGACACTGTCACAGGTATAATAACCGACACTGTCACAACCGACACTGTCACAGATATAATAACCGACACTGTCACAACCGACACTGTCACAGATATAATAACCGACACTGTCACAGATATAATAACCGACACTGTCACAACCGACACTGTCACAGATATAATAACCGACACTGTCACAACCGACACTGTCACAGATATAATAACCGACACTGTCACAACCGACACTGTCACAGATATAATAACCGACACTGTCACAGATATAATAACCGACACTGTCACAACCGACACTGTCACAGATATAATAACCGACACTGTCACAGATATAGTAACCGACACTGTCACAGATATAATAACCGACACTGTCACAACCGACACTGTCACAGATATGATAACCGACACTGTCACAGATATAGTAACCGACACTGTCACAGATATAATAACCGACACTGTCACAACCGACACTGTCACAGATATGATAACCGACACTGTCACAGATATAGTAACCGACACTGTCACAGATATAGTAACCGACACTGTCACAGATATAATAACCGACACTATCACAACCGACACTGTCACAGATATGATAACCGACACTGTCACAGATATGATAACCGACACTGTCACAGATATAGTAACCGACACTGTCATAGATATAGTAACCGACACTGTCACAGATATAGTAACCGACACTGTCACCAGGCTTAGGTTTCACTTTCAAGGAGGTGTCTAAGCGTGCGGACTGATCCATATACGCTACACCAGATCTAGTTGTTGTTCAGGGCTTTGTTATCAGCAAAACGGATAGAATACGTATCTCCACAAAATGCTGTGCAACGTTCTGCACCATTTCTGTGACGACCGAAAACACCTAAATAACTTTGATTAGATCTCTTTCATAAAGAAACACGATAAAAGAGGGCGACAACAGATCTTCAAACCTTTCAATGCAGGTTGTACCATCACGAAATGTAGTCTCATGTCAAACCTCAGAGCATTTCACGAGCATTATTTATTTATTTATTTACTTATTTCTTTTTATTTTATTTATTTATTTATTCGTTTTTTGTTTGTTTGTTTTGTTTTGTTATTTTATTTATTTTATTTCATTTTTTTTAATTTATTTTTTCTCAAGGCCTGACTAAGTGCGTTGGGTTACGCTGCTGGTCAGGCATCTGCTTGGCAGATGTGGTGTAGCGTATATGGATTTGTCCGAACGCAGTGACGCCTCCTTGAGCTACTGATACTGATATTGAGGACTATACAACTTGCCATTCTTGGCCCCCCAAAAAACAAAAAAACGGACACAACAGTTTGTGAGAAATTGTGTGGAAAGCCACTTTCAGTGACATACAGATTTCAACAGTCCGTGCATTGTATTGGAGCAGCGGTACATTCTTCGAGTCTTCACTGAAATGTTCTGTCTATCTCATATGTAAATGTCTGAAAGAGAGAGAGAGAGAGAGAGAGAGAGAGAGAGAGAGAGCCGGGCGGTGGGGATGGGGGGAGAAACACAAACACATCAATCTATCATGCAAATTATTCCCAATTTTCGAAACTTTCTCGATCCTACCTCAAAGGGACAGATTTGTTTACAGGTTTTCAGGGTCACGTGGAACTTGTCTGACGCAGCTATTATGACGCAAGCACGCCATGACGTACATGCTGTGATGCGAATTCACTCCTGCAAGCCTTCGCTCAGTGCCGTACACACTATCCCAAAGAGTAACGACTGTCTTTGGCTTTTTTCTGTCATCAAATAAGTTCCTTAAAACCTGAGGAACCACATCAAAAGTAGTTCGAAAGGAAGATAAAAAACCCAAACCAAAACAAAACAAAAAACCCCAACACACACACACACAAACAAAAAAACACGAACCATAATTAACAAGTGATGGATATAATTATGAACAAATAAATCGATGAACAAACTAACTGAACCAAATAATAATAATGATAAGATACATAAATAAGTTGAGATGCAGGGAAAAATGGGTTTCATTACAAAATGAGAGGACTCCTAGAAAGGTGATCTCTATCTATCTATCTATCTATGTGTGTGTGTCTATCTGTCTATTTATCTATCTATGTGTGTGTGTGTGTGTGTTTAGCTATTAATCAATCTATCTATCTATTAATGTGTGTGTGTCTACGTATGTTTGTATGTATCTATGTGTGTGTATCTATCTATCTATGTGTGTGTCTATGTATGTATGTATGTATGTATGTATGTATGTATGTATGTATCTACGTATCTATATCTATCTGTGTGTGTGTCTATGTATGTACGTATGTACATATGTATGTATGTATGTATGTATGTATGTATGTATGTGTCTATCAATCAATCTGTCTATCTATGTGTGTGTGTCTATATATCTACATATGTGTGTGTATGTATGTGTGTGTGTATGTGCATGTGTGTGTGTGAGTGCTTGCGCGCGAGCGCGCGCGCCCGTGTGTGTGTGTGTGTGTGTGTTTACGTGCATACATTGATATGTGTGTGTGTGTGTGTGTGTGTGTGTGTGTGTGTGTGTGTGTGGTGTGTGTGTGTGTGTGTGTGTGTGTGTGTGTGTGGACCTGGATGCTCTTGGTGTGGGTGGCGGAGTCCCCGTGGTGTGTGTACTTTTCCGCGGACGTCTGTGACGCAGTCTGGGTCCCCGATGGCGCACCGTTGATTATAGCGTTGGTCTCTCTGTCACCTTCGTCTCCTGGGGCAGAAGGGAAAACCCCGCTTGTATCGCAGATTGACACAATTTTACAGCTGGGCCAACAGCGAAGTGGTGACAGCTGTATCATCAGTGGTTTCTCCATTGCAACGGGAAATCATTTACTGCTTACATCCCCGAAAAAGGAGTGTGGCTGCCTACATGGCGGGGTGGTTAAAAACGGTCATACACGTAAAAGCCCACTCGTGTACGTACCAGTGAACGTGGGAGTTGCAGCCCATGAACGATGAAGATGGAGAAGGTTTACAGCTTAGTCTTTTCGTGAAGGACTATGACTCTCAAACTAGGAAGTGGGGGTGGGGTGGGGGGTGAGCTAACTGAAATAGCTTAAGACAGACAGTAGTTGTGTGGGGGTGAGGGGGGGGGAGCTAACTGAAATAAGACAGCAGTTGTAGGGGGTCGGGGGGGGGGGGGGGGGGGGGGGGGGGGCAGGGGGCTTGCTAAGATAGACAGACAGCAGTTATAGGAGTGGGGTTGGGGGGGGGGGGGAGATAATTGCTAAGATAGCTTAAGACACCAGTTACAGGGGGAAGGGAGCTTGCTAAGATAGCTTAAGGCAGCAGATGTTTGACGTGCGGGGGTGGGGTGGGGGGGTGGGGTGGGGGGCTTGCTTACATAGCTTAAAACAGGAGTTGTACAGGGGGAGGGGGGTGTGGGGGAGGGGGAGGCGGAGAGCTTGCTAAACTTAAAGCAGACAGCAGTTGTAGGGAAGGGCGGGAGGGCGGCGGGGGAGGAGGGGCTTGCTAAGATATTCTAGGACGGACACCAGTAGTAGGAGTGGGGGGAGGGGGGGGGGCGCGGGGGGGGGGGGGGGGAGACAATTGCTAAGATAGCTTCACACAGCAGTTGTAGGGAGGGGTGTGGGGGCTTTAAGCTAGACGACAGTTATGTGTGGGGGTGGGCGTGAGGGTGGGGGTTAACTAAGATAGCTTAAGGCAGACAGTGTTTGTGTGAGAGGAGGGGGTGTGGGGGTGGGGGTGGGGGGTGGGGGCAGCTAGCTAAGACGGCTTAAGATGTGAGTGGGAGGAAGGGGGTGTTAGGAAAGATAGCTCTAGACAGACAGCAGTTGTAGGAGGGGTGGGGGTGGGAGTGCTAAGATAGCTTAGGACAGACAGCAGTTGTAGGAGGGGTGGGGGTGGGAGTGCTAAGATAGCTTAGGACAGACAGCAGTTGTAGGAGGGGTGGGGGTGGGAGTGCTAAGATAGCTTAGGACAGACAGCAGATGTAGGAGGGGTGGGGGTGGGAGTGCTAAGATAACTTAAGACAGACAACAGTTGTAGGAGGGGTGGGGGAGTTGCTAAGATAGGACAGACAACAGTTGTAGGAGGGGTGGGGGAGTTGCTAAGATAGCTTAAGACAGACAGCAGTTGTAGGAGGGGAGGGGGGAGTTGCTAAGATAGCTTAAGACAGACAGCAGTTGTAGGAGGGGGGGGGAGTGCTAAGATAGCTTAGGACAGACAACAGTTGTAGGAGGGGGGGGGGAAGTGCTAAGATAGCTTAGGACAGACAACAGTTGTAGGATGGGGGTGGGGGAGTTGCTAAGATAGCTTAGGACAGGCAACAGTTGTAGGAGGTGGGGGGGGGAGTGCTAAGATAGCTCAGGAAGGCTAGGGAACCATGACATAAAAGTAAGGAAAGAAACGTTTCAACAATAATAATTTTACCACACCACACCACACCACACCACAACATAACTGTAAAGTATGTTTCAACAACAATACTAACATCACACCACAACACAAAATTAAGTATATAAGTATCAACAATGATAATGAATACAATACACACCACACCAGAACAAAATACACCACACAAAACAACACAGGACAAAGACTGAAGATAAAAACAACAACAACAACAAACTTTCCAATTTCTCAACACAAGACAAAAATTGAAGAAAAAAAACCCCTTTCCAATTACTCAAGACAAGACAAAGACTGAAGATAAAAAAACAACAAACTTTCCAGTTACTCAAGACAAGACAAAAATTAAAAAATAAAACAAC
>NC_134887.1:4464347-4481847 GCF_041734735.1 Babylonia areolata
CACAAACACACACCTATACATACACTTTCACAAACACACAAACACCTATACATACACTTTCACACACACAAACACCTATACATACACTTTCACAAACACACACCTATACATACACTTTCACAAACACACAAACACCTATACATACACTTTCACAAACACACACGTACACCTATACATACACTTTCATACACACAAACACCTATACATACACTTTCACACACACAAACACCTATACATACACTTTCACAAACACACACCTATACATACACTTTCACAAACACAAACACCTATACATACACTTTCACAAACACACACCTATACATACACTTTCACAAACACACACATATACATACACTTTCAGGAACGCACACCTATACATACGCTTTCACAAACACACACCTATACATACACTTTCACAAACACACACGCTCGCGCGCACAGCACATACACACACAGACAAAATCAAAACACACAATTAAACAACCACATTTACACACGCACACACATACACACATGCCCGCGCGCGCGCGCGCATACGCACACACACACACACACACACACAATCTGAATAAAACATCGTAATCGTTAACTCACTCACACGCACACACACACACACACACACACGCACACACACACACACACACACACACACACACACACATACAGAGAGAGAGAGAGAGAGAGAGAGAGACAGGGAGATACAGAGAGAGACAGAGACAGACAGAAGGGTGGGGGGACAGGCAAGTCAGAGAGGGGACGGTGAGAGAGACATGACAGACAGACAGAAAAACAGACAGTCAGACAGACTGATAGACAGACATGCAGACAGACAGACAGACAGACAGATCACGGACAATATCGTGCACGTGAAGAGTCACGTCTTTGTGCTCAACAACGGGACACAAAGAGAAATCGTTACCATGACCACAGCTGTCGGTTGTAGCCTACACACATCTTTTATGTTTTCCTTCTTTTATTGGGAGTTCCTTTCCTCTCTCTCTCTCTGTCTCTGTCTCTCTCTCTCTTGCATTTGTCTTCCTTGTTATGACTTTATTTTGTTCTTTCTCTCTCCTTTTTCATTTTTGACTCACTTGTGTAAACAAAGCGAGTCTGTGTCTTAACCCGGTTTTCGGTTGTCTGTGTGTGTGTGTGTGTGAGTGTCCGTGTGTCTGTGTGTCCGTGGTGAACTTTAACATTGACATTTTCTCTGCAAATACTTTGTCAGTTGACACCAAATTTGGCATAAAAATAGGAAAAATTCAGTTCTTTCCAGTCATCTTGTTTAAAACAATATTGCACCTCTGGGATGGGCACCAAAAAAAAAAAAAGAAAAAAAAAGAAGCCTAATTATATGCAAACTGCATTTACTGTTATATTTATATTTTTTGCATTCTTTAAACTTGGCACTTTGGCCTCTTATTCTTACACAACAACAAGAGGAGTCATTATTATCATTTTTTGTTCAAACAGGAACTTCTTTTGCTAAGCATGGAATTTTAATTTATTTTGCAAACGTTTTGGTGCAGATAGTAAAAAAGGGAAATTACTCTGTAATTAATGCTAGGGGACTTAATTTGTCACAAGTGAGTCTTGAAGGCCTTGCCTCTCTTGTTTTATTTCATTTACTGAGTAATGGCAGTGGTAATGATAGCAGTGGTATAAGTGATAGTTGCAGTGGTTAGCAATAGTTTCAATGTTTGTTTGTTTTGTTTGTTTTGTTTGCTTGTTTGTTTGCTGGTTGAGGGCTGGATGAAAAAAAGCATGTTCTTGCTTATTACACTTCCCTCATTGAAGAAAATTCATTCACTCTCTCTGTCTCTCTCTCAATAAAAAAGAGGTTCTCTCTCTCTCTCTCTCTCTCTCTCTCTCTCTCTCTCTCTCTCTCTCTCTTATTTTTATAATTTTTTCAGCCTTCCACTTAGATAACACTAAAAATCGCTTCATTAAAGAATATTCATTCTCTCTCTCTCTCTCTCTCTCTTTCTCTCTATTATTTTTATATTTTTTTCTCAGCCCTCCATATTTAGATAACTCTAAACTCGCTTGTCATTCGGATGAGACGATAAACCGAAGTCCCGTGTGCACCATGCACTTAGTTTCCGTAAAAGAACCCACATCAACAAAAGGGTTGTCCTCGGCAAATTCTGTAGGTAAAAAAAATCCACTTTGACAGGAAAACAGAGACACTCGCAGGCAGATAAAAAAAATAAAAGAAGTTAAAAAAAAAAGAAAGAAAAAAAGTGGCGCTGGACTGCGGCGATGCATTTTTGCCAGGGGGCAGGGGGGGAGCAGTCCCCGAATTCACACACAAAGAACTATGTTGTGACAAAGAACAACACACAACGCAACAATGCGCAACGCAACGCAACATAACAGAACGCACCACAACACAGCACAAACGCAGTACAACACACAGTACAAACGCCATGCATTGTAACACGAAACACAGTTCATCACACAATACAAACACCACAACACATTGCAACACGAAACACAGTTCAACACAGTACAAACGCCATGCATTGTAACACGAAACACAGTACACACAGTACAAACGCCATGCATTGTAACACGAAACACAGTTCAACACACAGTACAAACACCACAACACATTGTAACACGAAACACAGTTCAACACACAGTACAAACACCACAACACATTGTAACATGAAACACAGTACAACACACAGTACAAACACCACAACACATTGCAACACGAAACACAGTACAACACAGTACAAACACCACAACACATTGCAACACGAAACACAGTAGAACACAGTACAAACGCCATGCATTGTAACACGAAACACAGTTCAACACACAGTACAAACACCACAACACATTGTAACACGAAACACAGTACAACACACAGTACAAACGCCATGCATTGTAACACGAAACACAGTTCAACACACAGTACAAACACCACAACACATTGTAACATGTAACACAGTTCAACACACAGTACAAACACCACGACACATTGCAACATGTAACACAGTTCAACACACAGTACAAACACCACAACACATTACAACATGAAACACAGTACGAACACCATACATTGTAACACGAAACACAGTACAACACACAGTACAAACACCACAACACATTGTAACACGAAATACAGTTCAACACACAGTACAAACACCACAACACATTGCAACATGAAACATAGTACAACACAGTACAAACGCCACAACACATTGCAACACGAAACACACAGTTCAACACACAGTACAAACACCACAACACAATGCAACATGAAACACAGTACAACACACAGTACAAACACCACACATTGCAACACAAAACACAGTACAACACACAGTACAAACACCACACATTGCAACACAACACAATGCCTATTTGATACCATTCACGTTGAAAACAGGGCCAGTGTAACTCTTACGATTGTCTCAACTGTGAATTACTTGTAGGAGTTACGGATTGGAGACCCAGTGCTCATGATGTATACATGTGTACGAATCATTATCATTATTGTTATCGTCATCATTATTATCATTATCATTGTCATCATCATTATCATCATCGTCGTCATTTTCAACCCCCGATAACAATCAATTTTATCAACATTTATTTCAAATTGGGGGGGGGGGGGGCGGGGGGGGGAATATATATATATATATATATATATATATGTACATATATTAGAAGCGGACAATGATCTATGTGTATTCATTTTACGATTTTGTTTAACTCTCTCCATACGAACAGCGAAAGAGACGACGTTAACAGCGTTTCACCCCAATTACCATCATCAAAATATTGCAAGCGGAAGGCTCTTATACTGAAGACGTGAATGTTGACAAAGAATACCATAATTCTGACGACGGAAGCTAAAGGTTGGGTCATTCAGACACCCACTGGACATCCGAGGGGTCTGTGTAGAGGAGAAGAGAGGACTGGCCGTACTGAGTGAGTTAATACCCCCATACTCTACAGGCAGACAGGTGTGAACTGACCTGGAGGTCGGACAGACATACAGACAGACAGACAGACGCACAGACAGACGGACAGACAGGTGGACAGGGAGACAGACGCACAGATAGACGGACAGACAGGCGGACAGAGAGACAGGCAGATGGACAGACAGACGGACAGACAGATAGACAGGCAGACAGACAGACTCACAGACAGACAATAGACGTACAGAAAGACAAACAGACGTACAGACAGACAACAGACAGACAGACAGACACATAGACAGACAACAGACAGACGTACAGACAGACGGACAAACAGACAGACAACATACAACAGACATACGGACAGACAAACAGACAGACAACATACAACAGACAGGCGGACGGACAGACAGACAGACGGACGGACGGACAGATAGACGTACAGGCGGACGGACAAACAGACAGACAGGCGTGGTGAGCTCACCTGGAGGTCAGACAGGGCGAGGGGCAGGAAGACGATGATGACGACAGCGGTCAGCACAGGGGCCCTCAGTGACCACAGCTGTCTGATGACGTCAGTCCCCATACCTCTCTGCTCGGCCTGTCACACACACACACACACACACACACACACACACACACACACACACACACACACACACACACAGTTTTAGTTTCAGTTTCTCAAGAAGGCTTCACTGCCATCGGACAAATCCATTTCTGCTACACCACATCTGCACGGCAGATGCCTGAACAGTTCAGTTCAGTTAGTTCATTCACTTACTCAAGGAGGCGTCACTGCGTTCGGACAAATCCATATACGCTACACCACATCTGCTAAGCAGATACCTGACCCCCGTGGGGGACATATGGAAATGTTACATCACTTCATGTAAACAACACAACACGTGAAAAACGTTTGACATTGACATTGTGCTGGCAGTCGATCGCAGTCTTGGACTGCCCACTGTCTTAAAAGATTTACAGGTCAAACGTCCCATAGCCTTATACGACAGACGGGTCAGTGATTTGGCACCCACTGTGTCTACGGTTCGGTTTAGCAAGGCGGGGCCCAGTCCTTCCCTTCAGCCGGTGTTTGAACCTTCCCCTGCCGAAGCCAGGTTCCCATTCACAGCTGTGAGGTGTGAGGACAATCGGACTAAAGCGTCCTTCCAAAGGACAAAGCACCTTGCCGAAACGGGGTCTCGAACCCAGACCCTTCATTTTGTGAACGTTGGGTCAGAAGGTGAGAGTCCACGCCTGACCCGGTCTGCCACGGTGCCTCGAAATCTGTCCCCGGCTAAACCAGATAGTCACATGCTATTGTCCCCGGTTAAACCAGATAGTCACATGCTATTGTCCCCGGCTAAACCAGATAGTCACATGCTATTGTCCCCGGCTAAACCAGATAGTCACATGCTATTGTCCCCGGTTAAACCAGATAGTCACATGCTATTGTCCCTGGCTAAACCAGATAGTCACATGCTATTGTCCCCGGGTAAACCAGATAGTCACATGCTATTGTCCCCGGTTAAACCAGATAGTCACATGCTATTGTCCCCGGGTAAACCAGATAGTCACATGCTATTGTCCCCGGCTAAACCAGATAGTAACATGCTATTGTCACATGCTATTGTCCCTGGCTAACCAGATAGTCACATGCTATTGTCCCCGGCTAAACCAGATAGTCACATGCTATTGTCCCCGGCTAAACCAGATAGTCACATGCTATTGTCCCCGGCTGAACCAGATAGTCACATGCTATTGTCCCCGGCTAAACCAGATAGTCACATGCTATTGCAAAAAAGAAAAAGAGAGAAAGATTTATGGAGTCAGAACAGGAGGTTAGAGTAGCAGTCAGGTTACACTTCAACAAAGTTTCTAACAAGTGTACGCGGACTTCAGAATGTTGTTCAGTTTTATCTTCACCACAGCATAGCGACGAGGACAAGTTGTCTCATTAGTTAACAGATCAAAATTAAATGCATATAAAAGTATAACAAAAATATTTAAAAAGCCCCAAAACCTACCGCATACTACCGTGGGGGAAAGTTTTCAAATACGCTAATTTTTTTTATTTTTTTATTTTTTTTATGTGATGCTTCATAGCCTTTTTACACCTGCATGTGTCTTTGTCTTTGCGTGTGTGCGTGTTTGTGAGTTAGGACGCTGTACATTTTCTCCACACTTTTAGCCAAGGTCTAAACCCATATTTTTTTTGTGTCATCTTCTAAACCCAGACAGCATAAACACCAAAAACACACTGTTGACGTCATTATGACCATCATAATGCACACTGTTGACGTCACTATGGCTATCATAATGCACACTCTTGACGTCACTATCATCGTCACAATGCACACTGTTGACGAATAGTGAAATGATGCTGAATTCGCGGCAAACAACGGAACACGTAAATGACTACCTTTTTTTCTTTTTTCCTTTTTTTTTTTTAAACACCAGTTTTATATACACAGTCTTTTCAAGTTGTTCATGGTGCAGTGTGTTTGACACAGCCGTTTTGTGTGTTCAATGACAGACCAGTGGCAGATAATAACTATACAGCCTGCACAATCTCAATCATCTCTCTCTTTCTTTTTCATTCTTTTTTTTTCAACATTGATTTTTTTTCAAAATAAAGATATGCCTGCTCTTATGAAGTGACACTTAATCAACTTTTTGTGTGTGAAGTCCACAGAATCGGGCAGCCTCCATGTTAAAAATGCGTTGTAAGTCAGTGTAAGCTGTTTGTCCAGTGAGTGATGTTGGAATAAATGGAAGAGTCTCTGCGTTGCACAATTTGCACGTGAATCGTGTTTTTTTTTTATTCGTGTGGGCAGAAAACTCCATGGAAAATCACCCCATGGATAATCACCAATGGATAATCACTACATGAATAAGCATCATCAACGAGCAAAAATAACCACATGAATAATGACCACACGGATAATCACCAAAGAATAATCACCCGGTGAATAAATCAACCACAGATAACCACAACTGAACAAACCCCCCATGATTTAAAACAACCAGTGGAATATTCACCCCGTGGATAATGACCAAGTGAATAATGACCTTGTGGATAATGACCATGTCGATAATGTCCAAGTGAATAATGACCTTGTGGATAATGACCATGTGGATAATGTCCAAGTGAATAATGACCTTGTGGATAATGACCATGTCGATAATGTCCAAGTGAATAATGACCTTGTGGATAATGACCATGTCGATAATGTCCAAGTGAATAATGACCTTGTGGACAATGACCAAGTCGATAATGTCCAAGTGGATAATGACCATGTGGATAATGTCCAAGTCGATAATGTCCAAGTGGATAATGACCATGTGGATAATGTCCAAGTGGAATATTCACTCGGTGGATAATGACCAAGTGAATAATGACCTTGTGGATAATGACCATGTGGATAATGTCCAAGTGGAATATTCACCCCGTGAATAATGACCAAGTGGAATATTCACCCAACCACCACCACACGAACAATCTCACCCTGTGTGTAATCCAGTGACGTTTTTACACACCAGCCCACCAAACGCTGACTGTCGAACCAAAGAAAAAAACAACAACAAAAAACAAAAAAATCCCCAAAAAACCCCCACAAAACACATCAACAAAAGAAGGTACAGCACGGGGCAGCACACCACTGACTGGCCCACCGACAGAATGTGGATGCCTTCACACAGCACGGAACTGACGATCACACACCAAGATATCACTGCACACACACAAAAACCCCCAGTAAAGCTGGTCATGTGAAACCCAGGGCCTGTCCCTGCACTGCACAGCTCATCTCGCGGAGGGAAAGGGTAAGGGGGTGGAGGGGGAAAGGGGAGAGGCAGGATGGTGGGGGGTTGGAGGTGGGGGCCGGGGGGAGGGGGGGGGTTCAAGGGTCTCGGGACCCATATATTATCACACCTGCTGTTGCAGTCCCATCCATGGAGCAGACTTGTGGCAACACGATGTTTCAGTCTGTATCACTCGGGCCTTGTGCAGCATCGTCTGACATCTGTGGCACGTGTTTCGTGCTGTCATAACGGGATTTATGGTCACTGACGGATTTTTTAAAAATAAAAAAGGGAAGAAAATATCACAAAAATATCGTTACACTACACAAATCTGATGCCCAGCTAAACATGAATCAACTTAGAATGGACAGACACGTGTATGTAGTGTGTACAGTTGTGCACAAGATAGGGTTTTACCAAGCATGGCCCATTTTCTTTTATGTGTTTGTTTGTTTTTTATATCCCCAGTCATTTGGCTTCTACTTATATTTCCCTGCACTGTTACTGACTTTAAAATTTTTTTTTTAAAATAATTATCCTTGTTATTTATTTGCTTCTCAATTCATCATTCATTTATTGATCTATTTTCATGTTCATGTCATCACATATTAGTTACAACTGATATAAAATAAAATTATTCCCTCAAGGACTAAGGACGTTGGGTTTTGCTGTTGGTCAGGCATCTGCTTAGCAGATGTGGTGTTGTGTATTTGGATTTGTCAGAACACTGTGGCACTTCTAAGAGACACTGAACTGAGCTGAAATAACATGTCTCTTCTTCTGTTCGGAAACTGGTGCAAAGGCCACACAAGAGAACGAACTATATTGAAGTTTGTAAGGTATATAAACAGATTAAGTAAAACTTCAAACGACACTGCCAACACCAAACCAAGCACTCTCGTACCAGAGAAAATCGGCGACATTAACCATAGCCGAGTCACATGCCCACCTTCTTCTTCCACTTAACGACCAACATCAGTATGCTGATGAAAATTGTCGTGTTGTGTGTGGTTCGTCCGTCGGGATCGACGAGGACCATCTAGTCATCCTGGGGGTGGGTGTGTTGGGCTCTGTGAGTGCACAGATGACTGGTCAGGCCAATTCGCGCCCGGAAGGTTCTGACGCAGTGTGGACAGGGGATGGTGGCGGCTGTCGGGGACTTGCTGGCCCTGCTTTTCCTGGCCTGTCTGCGTTGCTCTGCTGCAGCAATTCTGTTGGCCTCACAGGATTTGGCGCCTTTGTGGACAGGTGAACGCCACTTTGGTCTGTCCATTGCATTCAGCTCCCATGTGTCGTGGCTGATGTTGAAGGCCTTCAGAGAAGCTTTCAGAGTGTCTTTGAAGCGCTTCTTTTGGCCTTCATGGGAGCGCTTGCCATGTTGGAGTTCGCCGTACAGCAGTTTCTTGGGGAGCCGGTGGTCTGGCATGTGAACTACATGGCCTGCCCAGCGCAGCTGGGCCTACATCAAGATGGTGTAGATGCTGGGCAAGTTTGCACGAGTGAGCACCTCTGTGTCAGGAGAACAAACGTAACCACGTGGACACAGAAGGCTGGAACAGCCAGTAACAGACGGACCGAGTGAAAGAAAGGAAGGAGATGCTGGAAAAGAAAGTGGCGGTTTTAAGGCCACACTGGAAAGAACACTTGGCTTATATCACAGATTGACATAAGTTTTACATTTGGGCCAACAGCAAAGTGAAAGCTGTATTATCAATGGTTTCTCCAGTCAATGGGAAATCAGTTACAGCTTAGTCTTTTGTGAAGGACTATGACTCTCAAACTAGGAGGCAAAATTGCATTGGCTCTTAGTGCTGCAGTCTTGGGGGCTAGTTTGCCTTTGGGAACCATCCCAACGCCGACTGTCCTAAAACCCTCTTGGCCGAGAGAGTGGGGATGTAACTTGGGCAAGACACTCTCCACTACAATCAAAACGGAGTGGATCCGTGGCTGATGGTAGAGAGCGAGATAAGGTGTGGAGGTTCAAGAGCGAGATAAGGTGTGGAGGTTCAAGAGCGAGATAAGGTGTGGAGGTTCAAGAGCTACAGTGATAGGAAGGGGCAGGTTTGTTCATGCGTGAAATGACAGGAGGGAAGCACAGAATGAATGAATGAATGAATGAAAATGAATGATTAAATGATGTGGATTCTTCTATAGCGCCTATCCTCGGTCGGAGACCAAGCTCTAAGCGTTTACAAACACAGGAGGTAATTGCACAACAGGCTGCCTACCTGGGCAGAGCCGACTGACGGCTGCCATTGGGCGCTCATCAGTCTTATCCTGTGTCATTCAATCAGGTTACAGTCAAGGACACACACACACACACACACACACACACACATACACACACACACACACACAGAGACACACACACACACACACACACACATACACACACGTAACGTTTTGTACGTATATGACCGTTTTTTGTTTCTTTTCCCCGCCACGTAGACAGCCATACTCCGTTGTTGGGGGTGTGCATACAGGGTATGTTCGTTTCCATAACCCATCAAACGCCGACATGAATTACAGGATCTTTAACGTGCATATTTCACCTTCTGCATGCGTATACACACGAAAGGGGTTCAGACACTAGTAGGTCTGCGTATATCTTGACCTGGAATATATATATATATATATATATATATATGTGTGTGTGTGTGTGTGTGTGTGTGTGTGTGTGTGTGTGTGTGTAAAAGAAGAAATTTCCACCTTTTACTCCCCAGGCGCCGTTACCGAGATTCGAACCTGGTACCCTCAGATTAAACGCCCAACGCTCTTTACCCGGCTATTGCGCCCGTCAAGGCAGGAAGGGAGGAAGGAAGGAAGGGATGAAACAAAGAAAGAAAGAAAGAAAATGAAGACGAGAGCAATACAAAAAGAAAAAATCAACCATGACGCAGTATTTCTCTTCCGAAGCTGAGGATTTTTTTTTTCAACTGTAAACACTCGATGACAGCCCCTTATTCAAAATGGTATGGAGGGGTGGGGGTGGAGTGCGGGGGTGTGTGTGGGGGGGGGGGGGTGAGGTAAGGAGTGGGATGGGAGAGGGCTGTGCGCGTGTGTGTTTGGGGGGAAGGGAGGGGAGTGGGGTGGTAGCGAAAAAAAGAAAAAAAAAAAAAGAAAGAAACTCAAATCACCACTGCAGTGAAACACGAACGTAAAACAACTGTCATTTACATAAAAGCCGTGCACACCTCAAAGAATATCTCCCACCGATTTCGCTGCACACTTTACATATGTTATTTATGCTCCAGTAATCACAAACATCTGTAGGTATGTGTGTGTGTGTGAGAGAGAGAGAGAGAGAGAGAGAGAGAGAGAGAGAGACAGAGACAGAGACAGAGACAGAGAGAGACAGAGAGAGAGTTTACTGAATCGGCCTTTACAAACAGGATCCCTCTCTCCCTCCCTCCCTGTCATTCTTCATGATCATGTTTGCTCAACCAAATCCAGACAATTTCACAGCGAAATGTGAAGAGTATCAGACGTTTCACTGAATGTTGGCAGGAACAGCCGTGATCTGGCCGTTTCTTTAACGCCTCACATTCTTCAAAGCTGGTCCCTGACCAAACGGACAAGATGTGTGGCCTGTAGACACTGCACTCATGACCAATCAGACAAGATGTGTGGCCTGTAGACACTGCACTCATGACCAATCAGACAAGATGTGTGGCCTGTAGACACTGCACTCATGACCAATCAGACAAGATGTGTGGCCTGTAGACACTGCACTCATGACCAATCAGACAAGATGTGTGGTCTGTAGACACAGCACTCATGACCAAATAGACAAGATGTGTGGTCTGTAGACACAGCACTCATGACCAATCAGACAAGATGTGTGACATGTAGACACAGCACTCATGACCAATCAGACAAGATGTGTGGCCGGTAGACACTGCACTCATGACCAAACAGACAAGATGTGAGGCCTGTAGACACAGCACTCATGACCAATCAGACAAGATGTGTGGCCTGTAGACACAGCACTCATGACCAATCAGACAAGATGTGTGGCCTGTAGACACTGCACTCATGACCAATCAGACACGATGTGTGGCCTGTAGACACTGCACTCATGACCAAACAGACAAGATGTGTGGCCTGTAGACACAGCACTCATGACCAAACAGACAAGATGTGTGGTCTGTAGACACAGCACTCATGACCAAATAGACAAGATGTGTGGCCTGTAGACACTGCACTCATGACCAAACAGACAAGATGTGTGGCCTGTAGACACTGCACTCATGACCAAACAGACAAGATGTGTGGCCTGTAGACACAGCACTCATGACCAAACAGACAAGATGTGTGGCCTGTAGACACTGCACTCATGACCAAACAGACAAGATGTGTGGCCTGTAGACACAGCACTCATGACCAATCAGACAAGATGTGTGGTCTGTAGACACTGCACTCATGACCAAACAGCCACGATGTGTGGCCTGTAGACACTGCACTCATGACCAAACAGACAAGATGTGTGGCCTGTAGACACAGCACTCATGACCAAACAGACAAGATGTGTGGCCTGTAGACACTGCACTCATGACCAAACAGCCACGATGTGTGGCCTGTAGACACTGCACTCATGACCAAACAGACAAGATGTGTGGCCTGTAGACACAGCACTCATGACCAATCAGACAAGATGTGTGGCCTGTAGACACTGCACTCATGACCAAACAGACAAGATGTGTGGCCTGTAGACACTGCACTCATGACCAAACAGACAAGATGTGTGGCCTGTAGACACTGCACTCATGACCAAACAGACAAGATGTGTGGCCTGTAGACACTGCACTCATGACCAATCAGACAAGATGTGTGGCCTGTAGACACTGCACTCATGACCAAACAGACAAGATGTGTGGCCTGTAGACACAGCACTCATGACCAAATAGACAAGATGTGTGGCCTGTAGACACAGCACTCATGACTAATCTGACAGGATGTGTGACCTGTAGACACTGCACTCATGACCAATCAGACAAGATGTGTGGCCGGTAGACACTGCACTCATGACCAAACAGACAAGATGTGAGGCCTGTAGACACAGCACTCATGACCAATCAGACAAGATGTGTGGCCTGTAGACACAGCACTCATGACCAAACAGACAAGATGTGTGGCCTGTAGACACAGCACTCATGACCAATCAGACAAGATGTGTGGCCTGTAGACACAGCACTCATGACCAAACAGACAAGATGTGTGGCCTGTAGACACAGCACTTATGACCAATCAGACAAGATGTGTGGCCTGTAGACACTCCACTCATGACCAAACAGCCACGATGTGTGGCCTGTAGACACTGCACTCATGACCAAACAGACAAGATGTGTGGCCTGTAGACACTGCACTCATGACCAAACAGACAAGATGTGTGGCCTGTAGACACTGCACTCATGACCAAACAGACAAGATGTGTGGCCTGTAGACACTGCACTCATGACCAAACAGACAAGATGTGTGGCCTGTAGACACTCCACTCATGACCAAGCAGACAAGGCAATCACGATGATCTGGAGAAGACAACGTCATTCATCGTCAGCACTGGACTGTTGGTGTAGCTGTGATCGACATCAAGAAGAAGAAGAAAGCCACTCAACACACACACACACACACACACAGAGTCACACACACACACACACACACACACACACACACACACACACACACACAGAGCTACACACAACAGGCACACATTCAGCCACACACACACACACACACACACACACACACACACACACACACACACAGAGCTACACACCAACACACAACAGGCACACATTCAGCCACACACACACACACACACACACACACACACACACACACAGATACACACCAACACACAACAGGCACACATTCAGCCACACACACACACACACACACACACACACACACACACACACACACACACACACACACACACACACAGAGCTACACACCAACACACAACAGGCACACATTCAGACACACACACACACACACACACACACACACACACAGAGAACAGGATAAAGCATGTTAGTGTAGCAGTGACATCACGCCTTGGGTAAAGTTCCCAAATGACCAATCATTTCCCACTGACTGGCTGCCGGACGTTCTTGTGCAGTGACCAGTACGTGTGTCGGTACAAACCTCCACCCCCTTCCTCAAAACATACATCACTCCTGGCTCCGTTTTGTGCCTTCAGTATCTGCGTCATGAAATAGCGACACATACAGACAAATCAGTGTGTGTGTTTATTGTGGTATACATGCTGTGGAGCTCTCGCACTGATCATGTATGTGGATTCTGAGCATAGAACTGAAAACACCATAATCGACATTTTATTCACACACACACACACACACACACACAGCCACTCAACACACAAACACACACACACACACACAGAGCCACTCAACACACACACACACACACACACACACAAACAAACACACACACACACACACACACACACACACACACACAAACAAACACACACACGCACACACACACACACACACACACACACAGAGCCACTCAACACACACACACACACACATACACAAAGCACACACACAGAGCCACTCAACACACACACACACACACACATACATACACACACACACCACACACACAGAGCCACTCAACACACACACACACACACACACACACACACACACACACACACACACACACAGACACACACACGCACAGAGCAGGATAAAGGATGTTAGTGTAGCAGTGACATACAGACAAATCAGTGTGTGTGTTTATTGTGGTATACATGCTGTTGAGCTCTCGCACTGATCATGCATGTGGATTCTGAGCACAGAACTGAAAACACCATAACCGACATTTTATTCACACAAACACACACTTACACACACACACACACACACACACACACACACACACACACACACACACACACACACACACATAAAAAAAAGAAAAAAGGAAAAGAAAAAGATCTGAATGTACTCTGTCTTCTTTTCGAAATTCCACCGATAGAATTCAGACTTTGGTTTCTGTATGCGTATTTGCTATCATGTTGTTGTTGTTGCTTTCATTGTATGTTCGCATTATTAATATGAACAAAAAATGTAATAAAAACATTAACTGATAAGAAAAATTTCTATAAAAACCTGTGCATTATCCTCTGTATATTTTTTGTATATATGTTTGCTATCGTGTTGTTGTTGTTGTTTTTCTCCATTGTATGTTCACATTATCAAAATAAAAAAACCCCCGTAAAACATTAATTAATTCAATAACAATTACCTATGTGTTATCCTCTGTATGTTTATGTATATGTATTTGCTATTATGTTTTTTCTTTGTCTGTATGTTCGCATTACCATGAAAAATGTGATAAAAACTTCTTCTTTTTTCTTTTTAAGAACATTACCTGTGTATTATCCTCTTGCGTTATATTTCCACTCCAAGAAATGCAGAGTTCGATCTTTTTGTGATATTTTTTCCTCCTCTTTTTTTCCTCATACAAATCCCTCGTCCTTTCACACAACAAACGCAATTTGCGTGTAGAAAAAAAAAAGTCAGCAGCAAAGATATTTTCCAGCAATGTTTTGGGGGCTCCTTTTCTCGCTCACCTTTTGGCTTTTTGTGCATGGACGAAACACGGCTGAATGACGTCTTTGTCCTTTTCCCCCACACACATATAACGCTGTAATGGATCAAATTGTGTGTGTGTGTGTGTGTGTGTGTGTGTGTGTGTGTGTGTGTGTGTGCGTGCGCGCGCGCGCGCACCTGCAACTAAAGCTTAAGCTGACTGAACGACACAGGAAAAGAATGATGAGCGCCCAATGGCAGCTGTCAGTCGGCTCAACCCAGGTAGTCAGCTTGTTGTGCAAAAAAAAAAAAAAAAAACAGAACAAAAAAAAACAACCCCCCCAAAAAAAAACAACAACAACAACAAACAAACAAACCCCCCCCACAAAAAACAGAAAAACAAGAGAGGCAAGGCCTTCAAGACTCACTTGTGATACACTTTAAAAAAAAATCCAAGCTTTTTATGTATTGAGTATAATTTCAAAATGTAATGTCTAAGATGAGAAAGATCAGTTTAAAGCAAATTAGGTCCCCTAGCATTAATTCCAGAGTAATTTCCCTTTTTTACTATCTGCACCAAAACGTTTGCAAAATAAATAAAACTTCCATGCTTAGCAAAAGAAGTTCCTGTTTGAACAAAAAAATGATAAGAATGACTGCTCTTGTTGTTGGGTCAGAATATCAGATCAAAGTACCAAGTTTAGAGAATACAAAAAATATAAATATAACAGTAAATGCAGTTTGCATATAATTAGGCTTCATATATTATTTTTTTGTGCCCATCCCAGAGGTGCAATATTGTTTTAAACAAGATGACTGGAAAGAACTGAATTTTTCCTATTTTTATGCCTAATTTGGTGTCAACTGACAAAGTATTTGCAGAGAAAATGTCAATGTTAAAGTTTACCACGGACACACAGACACACACACACACACACACACACACACACACACACACAGACAACCGAACACCGGGTTAAAACATACTCACTTTGTTTACACAAGTGAGTCAACTAGGTGTTTGTAAAGCGCTTAGAGCTTGGTCTCCGACCGAGGATAAGCGCTGTAGAGGTATCCATGTAAGTCAGTCAATGCAATGAATCAAAACAGATTTTTTTTTAACTTTTTCTGCATAACTCTCAGTTCCTCAAAAGTGACTCTACAAAAAATCCAAGTGAAGCGTACAAAGCACTGACAGTCACTACTCAGAACGTGGTCAATTTCAGCCTGTCTACATGTCGATCAGAATAAACTGTTCAGATCGTGGTCAATTTCAGCCTGTCTGCATGTCGATCAGAATAAACTGCTCAGATCGTGGTCAATTTCAGCCTGTCTACATGTCGATCAGAATAAACTGTTCAGATCGTGGTCAATTTCAGCCTGTCTGCATGTCGATCAGAATAAACTGCTCAGATCGTGGTCAATTTCAGCCTGTCTGCATGTCGATCAAATCAAAATAAACTGCTCAGATCGTGGTCAATTTCAGCCTGTCTGCATGTCGATCAAAATAAACTGTTCAGAATGTGGTCAATTTCAGCCTGTCTGCATGTCGATCAAAATAAACTGTTCAGATCGTGGTCAATTTCAGCCTGTCTGCATGTCGATCAAAATAAACTGCTCAGATCGTGGTCGATTTCAGCCTGTCTGCATGTCGATCAAAATAAACTGCTCGGATCGGGTCCAGGCCAGTTAGGCTGTGTAATGGGTAGGGGGAGTAGGGGGATGTGGGGGGGAGGGGGGGAGACAAGAGAGTTTTTTTTCCAATGGATGACAAAGCTGTTGTTGACGAAAAAAGAAATCCACTGGATCTTTTCCGACATGTCTGTCACACAGACATCGTTCACATCCCCCTGACACACAGAGACACACAGACATCGTTCACATCCCCCTGACACACAGAGACACACAGTCATCGTTCACATCCCCCTGACACACAGAGACACACAGACATCGTTCACATCCCCCTGACACACAGAGACACACAGTCATCGTTCACATCCCCCTGACACACAGACACACACAGTCATCGTTCACATCCCCCTGACACACAGAGACACACAGACATAGACACACAGACACACACAGAGACACACAGACATCGTTCACATCCCCCTGACACACAGAGACACACAGTCATCGTTCACATCCCCCTGACACACAGAGACACACAGACATAGACACACAGACACACACAGA
>NC_134887.1:4486847-4511847 GCF_041734735.1 Babylonia areolata
AGATCTTTTTTTTTTCTCTACAAGCTGAAGCAGCCACAACCATTCAGCCACAGCCACAATGGTCCACACAGGAGTGGCTAGCCTTTCTGCAGTCTCAGCTGAAGACACCCCCCACGTCAACAACCTGTTATCTCCATCCTTCAAACAGGAGAACAACACACACAAAGAAAAAACAACAAACAAACAAAACAGTGGCTCACCCCCTTCTGATGTTGGAAGATGCAAAAACAAAACAAAAAACAAAACACGTCAGGTGCTTAGTGAAGAAAGAACACTGCGACACTGGCCTGCACTTTTTCTCAGTTCTGGTCTCCACTCACACGTTACCTCCGTTTTTGTCACCTCAAAAACACAGCTATTCCTCCCGCTCCGACT
Organism: Babylonia areolata; assembly: GCF_041734735.1. Classification (NCBI taxonomy): domain Eukaryota; kingdom Metazoa; phylum Mollusca; class Gastropoda; order Neogastropoda; family Buccinidae; genus Babylonia; species Babylonia areolata. The sequence continues at coordinate 4,487,223 of NC_134887.1, forward strand.
AATAAACAGTTTCCTTTCAAACGTTCTGCAGAAGGAAAAGGCGACTGCATGAATCTATCTCACACACACACACACACACACACACACACACACACACAGAGTTAAATCGTTTTTTTTTTATAAGGGGGGCGGGAGATATGGGGGTGGGGGTGGGGGGGTTGTAGGGCAGTTGTTGAGGGAACATTAATGTTTTAAGGAGGAGAAAGAGAGGTTGGGAGAGAGGGCTTGGTTGGTGTGTGTGTGTGTGTGTGTGTGTGTGTGTGTGTGTGTTTGTGTGAATGTGGTGGGTGGAGGGGTGGGGTTGGCAGTTGTTGAGGGAACGTTAATGTATACGGGTGGGGGAAGAGAGGGCTGGGTTGGGGGAGGGGAGAGGGGCAACACCAAATGGGAGGAGGGGGGACTGGGGGTTGCAATGAATGAACAGGGGTGGGAGAGAGGGAGAGAGGTGGGGGAGAGGGAGAGAGAGAGCAAGAGAGGGTGGGAGAGAGAGGGAGAAAGAGAGAGATAGTGGGGGTGAGGGGGAGAGGGAGAGGGGAGATGGGCCGGAAAGGAGGGTAAAAAAGAACGACTACCACGTGATCAGATCACCTGTCAACAACACCACAACACGTCTGTAAACCCCCAACCCCCCCCCCCCCCCCCCCGCCAGTGAAAAGGGTTGGGAGAGAGACCTGGACACTGCACAGCATGTCGGAAGGCCTGAATAAAGCTGAGCTGAGCTGAGCACAGTGGGGTAGAATTGAATAAAGTACAAGATCAACACTCCATGTTATAAATGTATTCACAAATCAGCCCCTTCCTATCTCTGTGGCTGCCTTCACCTCTACACTCCATCTCGCTCACTACGATCAGCTGCGGATCCACTCTGTTTACGCATACCCAGATTCAAGCTCTCGACTGTTAAGCCGCCGTTCTTTCTCTGTCTCTGGACCTTGCAATTGGAATGAACTCCCTCTTTCGCTTCGTCAAGTCTCCACACTCAGCTCTTTCAAGTCTGGCCTTAAAACCCACCTCTTCCCAAAATAGCCTCCCTTCCCTGCCTCTTCCTTGTCTTTCAGTTTCTCCAGTTTTAGAGTTATGCATGCGTGTGAATGACTGGTGCGAAAGCGCTTTGATTTATTTACTCACAAGATTCAGCGCTATGTAGATACCATTATTACTATTATTATTATTATTAAGAGCAGAGTTGTAAACAAAGAGCTGTTCAGAAAAAAAACAACATTTTCTTATTCAGCTACAGGCTGATTTAGATTGCTGTGAATCCTTGCTTGCTAAAGAGCCACGTATAAACGGGAAAACCTTTTGTTTCAATATGATTTATTTGAACAAGAAAAACAAAAAGTGCCCAGATACGGGCAAGAATGAGGTGGATAGAAGAAGGAGATAGAAATACAAAATTCTTTCTACATCTTGAAAAATCAAAAGCCAATGCTAAACTTATACCAAAACGTGATCTCGAAGGCGATTAAGTCGTGACAGATCAGTTTTAAGTCCTTAACGCCCAGAAATAGTATTATAAACAGTTATATGTTTATGATCATCGTGCAGTTAATATTGAAGAACAAATATATCTATTTTTTTAACAGTGTGATGTTCCCAAGCTGGATGCTAAACAAGTGATCAGTTGTGAGGGTAATGTTAGTGCGGAAGAAATGTCTAATGCTTTAAAGAGTATGAATAATGGCTCTTCGCCAAGTTTAGACGGACAACGGAATTCATGAAAGTGTTCTGGTGTAAACTATGTCCCATTTTAGTAAACGCATTTAAAGCCTCCTTATTGTCAATCTTCAGCTGTAATAACACTCATACACAAAGGAAAAGAGCTTCCAAAGAGTAAATTGTCTAGCTGGAGGCCAATCTCTTTGACCAATACTGATAATAAAATTTTATCTAAATGTCTTGCAATAAGACATAGTGGAGTCATCTCTTCTATAGCTAGTAATGATCAAGTGGGCTACATTAAAGGTGGTAGCACTGCATTAAATCTTAGGATTATTGATGATGTGACAGACTACTTAAGGTTGAAGAATAAACCTGGTGTATTGCTGGCTTTGGATTTTTCAAAAGCCTTTGATGGGATATCAGAAGAGTTTATGATCACTGCCTTTAAACGTTTCGGTTTGGGTCCTCAATTTGTAAAGTGGGTATGTGTTTTAATGGACAATACACGCAGTCTGACTGGCTACAATGGTTGGATATCAGAATACTTTGATGCCAAATGTGGCATTCGACAAGGATGTCCTTTTTCACTTCTGGCTTTCGTAATTGCCATAGAATTGCTTGCTGTAGGTTACGATCCAACAGAAGAATAAACGGGATTGCTATAGACAGTGTAATATGCGATGAAAATACGCAATAAATTATGAAAATCTTGTTATATGCTGAAGACATAACCTTGTTTAGAGAGGATATTGCCGCAGCGCTCGACATACTATGCAGTTTTAAAACCATGTCTGGACTTGTAATTAACAGAAGTAGGTCTGATGCAATGTGGCTGGGGTTTATAAGAATAACGAAAAGAATGGTTTTGGCTTTCGATGGGTAGATGAAAAAAAAAGGGTAAATATTTTTCTAAAGTTCACAGCACTTCAGAAATTGAAAAGAAATGGACGACTGATAGAATACAAACAATTAAACACATGATTTTCACTTGGGAGGGGCGTAATTTAAGCTATCTGGGTAAAATATGTATGATTTAAATTTTTTTGGCATCACAGTTCATTTTTCTTATGCAGGCAATTTCTGTTCCAGAAAAAAGTATTGACTGAAATAAATACAATGTTTTTTCGCTTTTTATGGAGAAAGAAAAACTGTAATAGGAAAAGCCTTTGAAAAGATTAAAAGGCGCGTAATTATAAATAAATATTCAAAAGGAGGTTGGCATGAAGCTTTTACAGCAGTCTTTTCAGTGTGAATGGCTGATCAGCCCGTCTGAAGCTTCTAATGGATCTACTTTTCTATATTTGGAAGAGATTCTTCCGTTTTAAACTCCACTGTTGGAGTAAAGAAATTTGAGGTCTGGAGGAAATCCCTTCTTTGTTCTGGCGGGATTTGCTGAAGGTGTGGCTTCTGAATAATAAAATAAGCACCTCTAGCAATTTTCACATGGAATGCACTACACTATAGCGCCACCCCCCCTTTTTTTTTGGGGGGGGGGGGTATTTTTTTTTCCTGCGTGCAGTTTTTTATATTTGTTTTCCCTATCGAAGTGGATTTTTCTACAGAATTTTGCCAGGAACAACCCTTTTGTTGCTGTAGGTTCTTTTACGTGCGCTAAGTGCATGCTGCACACGGGGACTCGGTTTATCGTCTCATCAGAATGACCAGCGTCCAGACCACCACTCTAGGTCTAGTGGAGGGGAAGAAAATATCGGCAGCTGAGCGGTGATTCGAACCGGCGCGCACAGATTCTCTCGCTTCCTAAGCGGATGCGTTACCTCTAGGCCATCACTCCACATATCAGAGTAGTGTTATATATTTTAAAGAATGGGGTGTCAAAGGTATAACACACATACATGAATTATTGAACAATAATATCATTGTGTTATTCAGGGAGGTGCAGGATATTTTTTAGGACCACCTCCAGCTCTGTTTCTTCAGTACGTTGCACTACGTCAGGCTGGAAATTTTCCCCAATTATATTTATGATGAAATTCAACATGTTGGTGTCTGTTCTAATGGCAACAATTTAAAAACGACAGGAATGTTTTCGCACAAGCATAATTGAAAGGTTAGCATGTATACCTTATTGTGAAAAATTCTGGTTAAATAAATTTGGAATCTCGATGGACAAGACTTACTGGGGTCTAGCTAGATAAACAAATGCTGAATGCAAATTATGGGAGTTACACTGGAAAATTTTGCATGGTGTTTATCCGACATAATTCTGCTGTTCAAAATGGGAATTGTTAACAACAAGAAATGCACATTTTGCACTAAGGAGGTAGATTGTGTTGAACGCTTTTAATTTGACTGCTGCAGAATTAATCATACATGGCCATGCGTAGAAAACATGGGTTTTTTTTTGTTTTGTTTTGTTGGTGTTTTTTTTTTGAAAAATCAATATACGATTAGTTCAATGTCGGAAACCTTACTTGGGATTCCTGCAAAGAGTGGTCTTTCTTCTAAAATGGTAAAATACTTGAATCACCTAATTCTCATTGCGAAAATGTGCATCAGCAAATTTCGCTATGGCACTCCCACACACATCCAGTAGATGTTTGAATGACAGAGAATTGTCATTGAGAAAAGTCGTTTAACAGCAACCATTAATAAGGACCTATGCATTCACAAATAATGCCACACACACACACACACGCGCGCAGCACACACACACACACACGCTCTCTCTCTCTCTGTCTCTCACTCACATACACATGTTGTGGTTGTTGTTGTTGGGTTGTTGTTGGTGGTGGGGTGCTGTGGTTGTTATTGTTGTTGTTGGGTTGTTGTTGTTGGGTTGTTGTTGTTGGTGGGGTGCTGTGGTTGTTATTGTTGTTGTTGGGTTGTTGTTGTTGGTGGGGTGCTGTGGTTGTTATTGTTGTTGTTGTTGGGTTGTTGTTGTTGGTGGGGTGCTGTGGTTGTTATTGCTGTTGTTGGGTTGTTGTTGTTGGGTTGTTGTTGTTGGTGGGGTGCTGTGGTTGTTATTGTTGTTGTTGGGTTGTTGTTGTTGGGTTGTTGTTGTTGGTGGGGTGCTGTGGTTGTTATTGTTGTTGTTGTCGGGTTGTTGTTGTTGGTGGGGTGCTGTGGTTGTTATTGTTGTTGTTGTCGGGTTGTTGTTGTTGGTGGGGTGCTGTGGTTGTTATTGTTGTTGTTGTTGGGTTGTTGTTGTTGGTGGGGTGCTGTGGTTGTTATTGCTGTTGTTGGGTTGTTGTTGTTGTTGGGTTGTTGTTGTTGTTGGGTGGTTGTTGTTGGTGGGGTGCTGTGGTTGTTATTGTTGTTGTTGGGTTGTTGTTGTTGGGTTGTTGTTGTTGGTGGGGTGCTGTGGTTGTTATTGCTGTTGTTGGGTTGTTGTTGTTGTTGGGTTGTTGTTGTTGTTGGGTGGTTGTTGTTGGTGGGGTGCTGTGGTTGTTATTGCTGTTGTTGGGTTGTTGTTGTTGTTGGGTTGTTGTTGTTGTTGGGTTGTTGTTGTTGTTGGGTTGTTGTTGTTGTTGGGTTGTTGTTGTTGGTGGGTTGTTGTTGTTGTTGGGTTGTTGTTGTTTTAGCCAATGAATAGAGGCAAAGTGATGCACCAAATCAGGAAAAAGATGGAATGAAAGAATGAAAGATGGAGAGAAAAATTAAAAAAAATAAAGGAAAAGATGATACATGAGTATCTGCGTTGCCCCACATAAATTAAAAAAAAATCAAATCACAGTGATTGTTAAATTAAGGATCTGTCAACAACACAAACATTTCTGACTTGCTTCTACATCAGCCTGCTTTTAATTCATTTAAAACCCTTTCACCGCCATGGTCTCATTTCGGCACCAGCTAGGTAAAACACCCATGTCACTGAAATGGAACCAGATTATGGGTCTTTTGTGCATTAACCTCATGCTCTTAATTTTCAATGGTAGGATTGGCCTTTCTTTTTACACATCACAGGGGAATCCACAGCTATTCTTAGAAACCATCTTTTCTCTGTTTCCTGCACAAGGTTAATTTGCACTCTCAATTGACTAGCGGTGTAAACTCTTGCTTGTACTCTCTACCCCGCCCCCTCCCACCCCCCCCTCTCTCCTCACCACTCTGCCCCTCTCTCTCTCCCTTCCTTCCTCCTTCCCCCTCTCTCCCCCCTCTCTCTGTCTCCCCCCTTTCACTCTCTCTCACTCTCTCTGTCCTCTCTTTCTCTCCCCTATAACTGCTTCAGGACGTCAGCTGTGTGTGTGGAAAACAACAACTGAAAACCACAACCCAAAACCTCGTGTTTATGCCATCAGGCCTACAAATTAAAAAAACCAAAAAACCCACCAAATCCTTGAAGTTCCTTTAACCATGGGTACACGTGTTCCCGAAGGAGACCTGTTCCAAAGCCGTGTTGATGAATGAGGACGAGGGTTGTCAGCAAATTTCTTGTTGGTTCCAAGATCAAGTTACCAGCGGGTCACATGTCAGCTTAAAACCCGTGTTCACTTCCACCATCATAAATCGTGCGCACGCGCGCGCGCGCGCGCACACACACACACACACACACACACACATTTCTACACACACATACCACACACACGCACACACTCACACACTCACACACAGACTGACACACGCACACGTACACACACACAAACAACAACAACAACAACAAAAAACTACATGCAAGCATACACAAACATTAGCACACACACACACACACACACACACACACACACACACACACACACACACACACACACACACACACACGCACGCACACACTCACACACACACACACATGCACACTCGCTCAGTGACAAACACACACACACACACACACACACACACACACACACACACACACACACACACACCCGTGGTCCTGGCGTACTGGTTTTGATACGGGTGGTTTCAGAATGATGGTGACGGTTGTAAATTCTGTCTCCACAGTGGATAAAGGGGTGAACATGTGTGTTGTTACACATCTCTCTGTGTCAGTCATTGACACAGGGTGAACATGTGTGTCGTTACACATCTCTGTGTGTCAGTGACTGACACAGGGTCAACATGTGTGTCGTTACACATCTCTCTGTGTCAGTCATTGACACAGAGTGAACATGTGTGTCGTTACACATCTCTGTGTGTCAGTCATTGACACAGGGTGAACATGTGTGTCGTTACACATCTCTCTGTGTCAGTCATTGACACAGAGTGAACATGTGTGTCGTTACACATCTCTGTGTGTCAGTCATTGACACAGGGTGAACATGTGTGTCGTTACACATCTCTGTGTCAGTGACTGACACAGGGTCAACATGTGTGTCGTTACACATCTCTGTGTGTCAGTCATTGACACAGGGTGAACATGTGTGTCGTTACACATCTCTGTGTCAGTGACTGACACAGGGTCAACATGTGTGTCGTTACACATCTCTGTGTGTGTCAGTCATTGACACAGGGTGAAGATGTGTGTCGTTACACATCTCTGTGTGTGTCAGTCATTGACACAGGGTGAAGATGTGTGTCGTTACACATCTCTGTGTGTCAATGACTGACACAGGGTGGACATGTGTGTCGTTGCACATCTCTGTGTCAGTCATTGACACAGGGTGAACATGTGTGTCGTTACACATCTCTGTGTGTGTCAGTCATTGACACAGGGTGAAGATATGTGTCGTTACACATCTCTGTGTGTCAGTCATTGACACAGGGTGAACATGTGTGTCGTTACACATCTCTCCGTGTCAGCCATTGACACAGGGTGAACATGTGTGTCGTTACACATCTCTCCGTGTCAGCCATTGACACAGGGTGAACATGTGTGTCGTTAAACATCTCTGTGTGTCAGTGACTGACACAGGGTGAACATGTGTGTCGTTACACATCTCTCCGTGTCAGTCATTGACACAGGGTGAAGATATGTGTCGTTACACATCTCTGTGTGTCAGTGACTGACACAGGGTGAACATGTGTGTCGTTACACATCTCTCCGTGTCAGTGACTGACACAGGGTGAACATGTGTGTCGTTACACATCTCTCCGTGTCACTCACTGTCACAGCTTCTGTGGACGTCATGGTGCACACGCTGTGCTATGCACGACCACGTCACGTGGTTTTCGATTCATTATAATGATAATTACAGTGGTAGGCTGGAATTAAGCCATTCAGATGATACTTTCATCCCGGGTCTCTGTTCAACAGTTGGAGTAGTAGAATTTTTACTTCAACAAACTTAAGAGTTAAAGGGTGTTTGTTTGTTGTTGCTGTTGTTTTTAATTGCAGATCTTCCCCCCCCCCCTTGTAAGCCCCCCCCCCCCCCTTGTAACACCCCCCCTCTCCCTCCAAGCACACCCCAGCATCTTATCCTATCAAAGGAGAGAATCACAAGAAGACTGCGCGCTGTCTGTTCTGTTCAACACACATGACCAGAAGTTATCGAAACCTGTAGACTTAATTAACATGTCACACAGCGCTGAGTTCCCAAACAGCAGCAGCAGTAGTAGTAGTAATAGCAGCAGCAGTAGCAGTAGTAGTAATAGCAGCAGCAGTAGCAGTAGTAGTAATAGCAACAGCAGCAGTTGTTGTGAAAGAACTAGTAGTAGTCGTAGCAGCAGCAGCAACAGCAGCAGTAGTAGTAGCAGCAGCAGCAGCAGTAACAGTAGTAGTAGTAGTAATATTAGTAGTAGCAGCAGCAGCAGCAGCAGTAACAACAGGAGTAGTAGTAGCAGTAACAGTAGTAGTAGTAGTAGTTGTAGTAGTAGAAGAAGTAGTAGTAGTAGCAGCAGCAGCAGCAGCAGTAACAGTAACAGTAGTAGTAGTAGTAGTAGCAGCAGCAGCAGCAGTAACAAAAGCAGTAGTAGTAGCAGTAACAGTAGTAGTAGTAGGAGGAGGAGGAGCAGCAGCAGCAGCAGTAGTAGTGGCGGTAGTGGGTCGGAGGAAGCTATACAGCTGTGCATTGGTGATGATGATGATGATGATGGTGGTGATGATGATGATGATGGTGATGATATAATCAACATTACAATTGTCATTATCATCATTATTATCATCATCATCTGTTTACAGCATAAAACCACAGAGCACGAAGCGAATTCACTCTGACATCAAGGGGGTTAAAAACACATGTATAAAACTCTACACACAACAACAGAACAGCGCGAAGTAGATCTAAAACGAGGGCACGCACACACAACACCATCCACTCGCGCACACACACACACACACACACACACATGTATCAGTGTGTACAGACTGAGAACAAGTACCACCAGTGACACAGTTAAAGCAACAAGTAACACTCTCCGTTCACTGTCACCCCAATCTCATGACCATTTCAAAAAGCGTTAATCACGCATTCCTACATAAAATGTATTCGGTTTCAGACGACGGAATGGAATGGCATTTTCAAGAAATAAAAATCCATCATGCGCTGTACATGTGATTTTATGATCAGCCAAGCAGAGTGTGCTATTCTGGGTCACTCCACAATTGAATGGTATGATTGGCCAGCCTGCCATGTGTGGCCGGTCTGGCACACACTCTGACAAAGTCACTGACCGGTCGTCTGCTCGCGTGCCAGCCTGTTAGCAAAGCGGGCTCTTCTCAAATGTTGTGGAGCGAACAAGGCAGCGACAGCAATGTTTTAGTGTTGCCGAAGTACTTGAAATGCTACAATCTGAGGGGTCGGACATTGAAGAGGTGGATGATGGCGAAGAAGAAAGTGAATTTAATGCAGACAGCGAGCATGGGTATGGTGATTCAGGGTGAAACATTGGCATTATTTTCTACATATGGCAAAACTGTAAAAATAAGATGAGAAATTTGATTTTTTTTAATGTAATAGCTCAACATGTAATAAACCAGTTCTGAAAGTTTCATTTTCTTACTCTGTATTTTGTATTTTTTGTAATTTTTTTTCCAAACCCTTACAAATGGGCCGTCTGTGGGGAAAAGCAAGGGAGAAAACTTGTCATCCCGAGTGAGGCCGGAGAGAGTTAAAAAAAAAAAAATAGTGCACACACACACACACACACACACACACACACACTCATCCCTCTCTCTCTCTCTCCCTACACACACACACACACACACACACACACGCACCCCCCCCCCCCCACACCCCCTACCTGAGAGTATGTAGGTCAAGTGGTGATCAGGTGTGTGACAAAGTTGGGTTATCAGTGTACACAGCTACAAGTTCCAAAACCATCTCACATGACTGGTAATCTAAAAGTCGGCACAAAAAAAAGGAAAGAGAGAGAGGAGGGGAGAGAGAGTGTGGGAAAGAGAGAGAGAAAGAGGAGAGAGAGGAGGGGAGAGAGAGAGGAGGAGAGAGAGAGGAGAGAGAGAGAGAGAGAGAGAGAGAGAGAGAGAGAGAGAGAGAGAGAAATCAGAACTGAAAACGTTTTTTATTCAAGGAATAAGATTTTAGGCATGGCCCATTCTTCCCAGTCTGTCCTTGCTAATCTGCTTCAATTACAATAACACACACATATATTTAATGGAAAGGGGAGAAAGAAAGAAGAAAAAAAACCCAGAAAGAAGTCCTGCAGACGGAATGTGATAAAGAACACACACACACAGACACATACACACACACACACTCTCTCTCTTTGACAGATGGATAAGAGAGAGAGGGGGGGGTATGGGGGGACGGGGGGGGAGAGGGGGGGGGGGAGAAATATGTCATCAGTATCGACAACCTGATGACTAAAGCCACATTGTTGTTATCATCAATTCCCAGAGACAGACAGAGAGGGAGAGAGAGAGAGAGAGAGAGAGAGAGAGAGAGAGAGAGAGAGAGAGAACCTTGGCGCACACTAGGGCAATACACAATGACTAGAATCATTCTGACCCAGCTGCTAAAAAAGATATAGACAGGTACGATTTATCGAAACCGAAACGTCGTGCTGAAGATCGTCAAAGTTTGAAAGTTTGATGGATTGATATCACGATCGTAAAGCAATGAAATGCCCATCCATGTGGCGATCTTGAGATAGAAGTGCTCCTCTTCCAGCTCACAGCCTTCAGTTCGTCACACACACCACCTCTGACCATGTGTTGGGAGCAAGGTGGCTTCAGTTCGTCACACACACCACCTCTGACCATGTGTTGGCAGCAAGGTGGCTTCAGTTCGTCACACACACCACCTCTGACCATGTGCTAGGAGCAAGGTGGCTTCAGTTCGTCACACACACACCACCTCTGACCATGTGCTAGGAGCAAGGTGGCTTCAGTTCGTCACACACACACCACCTCTGACCATGTGCTAGGAGCAAGGTGGCCTTCAGTTCGTCACACACACCACCTCTGACCATGTGTTGGCAGCAAGGTGGCTTCAGTTCGTCACACACACCACCTCTGACCATGTGCTAGGAGCAAGGTGGCTTCAGTTCGTCACACACACCACCTCTGACCATGTGTTGGCAGCAAGGTGGCTTCAGTTCGTCACACACACCACCTCTGACCATGTGCTGGCAGCAAGGTGGCTTCAGTTCGTCACACACACACCACCTCTGACCATGTGTTGGCAGCAAGGTGGCTTCAGTTCGTCACACACACCACCTCTGACCATGTGCTGGCAGCAAGGTGCCAAAACGGTTCAGACGCCTATCTCCTAATATGGAGTCTGGGTTCAAATCCCGCTCTCGCCCCTTCTCCCAAGTTCTGAGTGGAGAATCAAACTGGACGTCTGGTCATTCGGATGAGACGATAAACCCAAGGACCCGTGTGCAGGACGCAACTGGTGCACTGAAAAAGAACCCATGGCAGTGACACTGTCACAATGCAAATGGGTGATGACTGTTTTAAATCGGTACAGTATTTCTAGGGGAGTAGTCAAATGGGTGATGACTGGTTTAAATCGGTACAGTATTTCTAGGGGGGTGGTCACAATACAAATGTGTGATGACTGGTTTAAATCGGTACAGTATTTCTAGGGGGGTGGTCACAATACAAATGGGTGATGACTGGTTTAAATCGGTACAGTATTTCTAGGGGAGTAGTCAAATGGGTGATGACTGGTTTAAATCGGTACAGTATTTCTAGGGGAGTAGTCAAATGGGTGATGACTGATTTAAATCGGTACAGTATTTCTAGAGGAGTGGTCAAATGGGTGATGACTGGTTTAAATCGGTACAGTATTTCTAGGGGGGTGGTCACAATACAAATGGGCGATGACTGTTTTAAATCGGTACAGTATTTCTAGAGGGGTGGTCAAATGGGTGATGACTGGTTTAAATCGGTACAGTATTTCTAGGGGAGTAGTCAAATGGGTGATGACTGGTTTAAATCGGTACAGTATTTCTAGGGGGGTGGTCAAATGGGTGATGACTGGTTTAAATCGGTACGGTATTTCTAGGGGAGTAGTCAAATGGGTGATGACTGGTTTAAATCGGTACAGTATTTCAATCAGTATCGACAACCTGATGACTAAAGCCACATTGTTGTTATCATCAATTCCCAGAGACAGACAGAGAGGGAGAGAGAGAGAGAGAGAGAGAGAGAGAGAGAGAGAGAGAGAGAGAACCTTGGCGCACACTAGGGCAATACACAATGACTAGAATCATTCTGACCCAGCTGCTAAAAAAGATATAGAGAGGTACGATTTATCGAAACCGAAACGTCGTGCTGAAGATCGTCAAAGTTTGAAAGTTTGATGGATTGATATCACGATCGTAAAGCAATGAAATGCCCATCGATGTGGCGATCTTAAGATAGAAGTGCTCCTCTTCCAGCTCACAGCCTTCAGTTCGTCACACACACCACCTCTGACCATGTGTTGGGAGCAAGGTGCCAAAACGGTTCAGACGCCTATCTCCTAATATGGAGTCTGGGTTCAAATCCCGCTCTCGCCCCTTCTCCCAAGTTCTGAGTGGAGAATCAAACTGGACGTCTGGTCATTCGGATGAGACGATAAACCCAAGGACCCGTGTGCAGGACGCAACTGGTGCACTGAAAAAGAACCCATGGCAGTGACACTGTTGTCGTCTGGCAACAATTCTGCAAAAAGAAATCCACTCTGGTAGGTACACAAAAATTGATACAGGTACGCATGCACTCAAGGCCTGACTAAGCGCATTGAGTAACGCTGCTGTGAGGCATTTGCTTAGCAGATGTGGTGCAGCATATAAGGCTTTGTCCGAACGCAGTGACGCCTCCTTCAGAAACTGAAACGGAAACTGAAACCAAGCTACGTGAGCCATGGAGGTGTTTTGTCTGTTCTCCCCTGAATCACTGTATCAGTCCTTCAATTTTCTTTTTCTTTTTTTTCTTTTTAATTTTTTTTTATTAAGACCATTTTCTGAGAGCGGAGGTGTGGAGACGTGTATCTTTATATCAGAATATCAGATATGCACACTTGAGATTACGGAGGGGAGGTGGGTGGATCGGAGTGGAGTGATGGGGTGGGGGTGGGTGGTGGTGGTCACAATGCAAATGGGTGATGACTGGTTTAAATCGGTACAGTATTTCTAGGGGAGTAGTCAAATGGGTGATGACTGGTTTAAATCGGTACAGTATTTCTAGGGGAGTAGTCACAATACAAATGGGTGATGACTGGTTTAAATCGGTACAGTATTTCTAGGGGAGTAGTCAAATGGGTGATGACTGGTTTAAATCGGTACAGTATTTCTAGGGAGGTGATCAAATGGGTGATGACTGGTTTAAATCGGTACAGTATTTCTAGGGGGGTGGTCAAATGGGTGATGACTGGTTTAAATCAGTACAGTATTTCTAGGTGGGGTGGTCACAATACTTAAATCGGTAAAGTATTTCTAGGGGAGTAGTCAAATGGGTGATGACTGGTTTAAATCGGTACAGTATTTCTAGGGGGGTGGTCAAATGGGTGATGACTGGTTTAAATCGGTACAGTATTTCTAGGGGGGTGGTCACAATACAAATGGGTGATGACTGGTTTAAATCGGTACAGTATTTCTAGGGGAGTGGTCAAATGGGTGATGACTGGTTTAAATCGGTACAGTATTTCTAGGGGGGTGGTCACAATACAAATGGGCGATGACTATTTTAAATCGGTACAGTATTTCTAGAGGGGTGGTCAAATGGGTGATGACTGGTTTAAATCGGTACAGTATTTCTAGGGGAGTAGTCAAATGGGTGATGACTGGTTTAAATCGGTACAGTATTTCTAGGGGAGTGGTCAAATGGGTGATGACTGATTTAAATCGGTACAGTATTTCTAGGGGGGTGGTCACAATACAAATGGGTGATGACTGGTTTAAATCGGTACAGTATTTCTAGGGGAGTAGTCAAATGGGTGATGACTGGTTTAAATCGGTACAGTATTTCTAGGGGGGTGGTCAAATGGGTGATGACTGGTTAAAATCGGTACAGTATTTCTAGGGGGGTGGTCAAATGGGTGATGACTGGTTTAAATCGGTACAGTATTTCTACGGGGGTGGTCACAATACAAATGGGTGACGACTGGCTTATATCGGTACAGTATTCTTGGGGAGTAGTCAAATGGGTGACGACTGGCTTATATCGGTACAGTATTTCTAGGGGAGTAGTCAAATGGGTGACGACTGGCTTATATCGGTAAAGTATTTCTAGGGGAGTAGTCAAATGGGTGATGACTGGTTAAAATCGGTACAGTATTTCTAGGGGGGTGGTCAAATGGGTGATGACTGGTTTAAATCGGTACAGTATTTCTGGGAGCTATGACGTAGGTTGCAAAGGTGTTGCTTTCCTCCTCCTCCTCCTCTCTCTCTCTGTCTTCCTCTCCCCCACCCACCCCCTCTCTATCCTTCTCTCTCCCCGCTCTATCTCTCTTTACTCAAGGATTCCTTCAGTCACAAAGGTTAAGTCTTTTTCTTTCTAAACGCACTCTTAGAAACGAGTGCTTTGAAAAGTAGGGTGACATCACGAATACACAGCGTGTTATGTAGGTGAGTATGCTAGAAAGGTGTGTGTGTGTGTGTGTGGGGGTGGGGGTGGTGGTGGTGGTGAGTGTTAGTGAAAGAAACGGTCTCTCCCTCTCTCTCTCTCTCTCTCTCTGTGTGTATGTGTGTGAGTGTGATTACGTTATGGGGGAAGTGGAATAAGCAAGGACATGTCTTTTTATTTCCACCTGATCCTTAGAGCAACGGAAAAACAGAGAGAGAGAGAGAGAAAGAGTGAGAGAGAGAGAGAACAAGAACAAGAACAAGAACAAGAAAAAATGTTTTAATTGCGTATAGGCCTGTGACCCGTTGCAAACATGATATACATAAAGAAACCTACACAAGGCACACAAATAAGTAGATAAATAACAGACAGGTAAACAGATAAACAAATAAATGAATAAATAAATCTTTCGTCCCCACTGTATCAGCTAGAGACCATCCTTGTGAGAAGACACTTGAAAAAGGCAATGGCAAAACATAATTAATCATTTTCGTACCTTAACTAGTTGTTGGTAATGATTCATGATTCATTAAGTCTCTGCGTTTAAAAGCCAGAAAAAGAAACTTTGAAAGATTTAGTTTACTGTCGAGTCCACCATTCAAAATACTTGCACATTGCTGATCCCGTGTCAAGTATGAGTTGGAACTATTTATACAATATTTCAGCCTGAGGTCACTGTAGTTTGGGCATTCAAACAGTACATGGAATTCATCTTCACAGTCAGCAGAACAAAGAGGGCAACCCATTTGACCAACAGGGGAAAGAGAGAGAGAGAGAAAGAGTGAGAGAGAGAGGGGGAGAGGGAGAGAAAGAGAGTATGAATGAATCTTCTTTAATGAGGGAAGCGGAATAAGCAAGGACATGCTTTTTTTTCATCCGGCTCTCAGGGCAAAGAAATTCAACGAGAAAACAAACAAACAAACAAACACAAAAAAATAAAGAAAGAGAGAAAGAGAGAACAAAAGAACAACATAAGAAGACAGGACGAATGCAAATACTAAAACGGTCAGTTTACACAAAACAGAAACGAACACACCTGCATATGCATAAACATATCGTTCACTTCAGTTTAGTTACTCAAGGAGGCGTCACTGCGTTCGGACAAATCCATACACGCGACACCACATCTGCCAAGCAGATGCCTGACCAGCAGCGTAACCCAACGCACTTAGTCAGGCCTTGAGTAAGCAGATAGATAATGGAATAAAATGCAATGCAGAAAAAAAGAAAAAAAGAGAAAACAAAACAAAAACAGATGGTTAAATATATAAGTGAATAAATAAACGAATATATATATATATATATATATATATATATATATATATAACAAAACATATATAACTATCCCTAACTATAATAAAGGTTTTAGTGTCTCTTCAAGAAAAAAAAGGCATTATCATTCGGGCTGTTTTAAAGCATATAATCATTTTCCGTTTCATGAAACTACTGTTGTTGTTTTAGTAAACAGCTTCTGAAGATGACACTACTAGTTATCCGTTAAAAAAAACAAAAAAACGGGGCAAATTGTTCCAGTATGTACCAGTTTCAGTTTCAGTTGCTTACGGTAGCGTCACTGCGTTCGGACAAATCCGTATACGCTACACCACATCTGGTAGGCCTTGAGTGCATGTTTATATATTTGTGTACCTATCAGAGGGGATTTCTTCCATAGAATTTTGCCAGAGGACAACACTCTCGTTGCCATGGGTTCTTTTTCAGTACGCCAAGTGCGTGCTACACATGGGACCTCGAGCCTCGAGCTCATCGTCTCATCCGAGGACTAGACGCTCCGTTTGATTTTGCAGTCAAACTTTGGGAGAAAGGGCGAGAGCGGGATTCGAACGCACACCCTCACAGACTCTGTATTGACAGCTGAGCGTCTTGAGCATTCTGCCACATTCCTCCTATGAACCAGAGCTGTTAAACTAAAGAAAGAACACACACACACACACACACACACACACACACACACACACACACACACACACACACACACACACACACACAACCAGCGCCGTGTAAAAGGCTTGACCGATAAACATCAATTTTTGGAAGAGGTATTACAAGTTGTTGGTGTGTGGCTGGAAATGGGAGCTGCTCAAGGAACTACTCTGTGCATCAATGGAGCCTTGTTGTATTTCAGTCTCAGATACAGTGGAAGACTGCTTCAATGATTCATAATCATCAGTGGTTAATGAGATGGGTTTTAAGAGAGGGAGAGAGAGAGAGAGAGTGTGTGTGTGTATGATAGAGTGTGTGAATGTGTGTGTCTGTGTGTGTTTATGCAGATTTTTGTGATCAGAACGTTGACAGAATCACAATGAAACAACGCGACAGGAAAACACACACAAACACAGACACAATTAAAGAAATAAACACACAACACACGAACAAACGCGCGCGCACTCACACACACACATTCACTCACCCTAACACACACAGACACACCCACACACACGCGCGCACACACACACACACATTCACTCACCACAACACACACAGACACAGACACACACACGCACGCACACACACACACACACACATTCACTCACCATAACACACACAGACACTGACTCACACATGCATGCACACCCCCAAACACACACACACACACACACATTAACTCACCATCACACACACAACACACACACACACAAGTCCAGCACTGATGGACTGCTGTAACAAAGAGAAAAGGCTGAACGACACCCACTCGTGCATCAGAATCAGCAGGCATTTTCCGCAGTTCCTTTCAAAGTGTCTAACTGCTGTTCAGGATATCCTCACTGCCACACACTGAAAGCCGTTCTATCTTGGTACCGTTGGATACAACAATCACCATGTTCTCCAAAGACACGTTAGGGTCACCAGTACAGTGCCCGTTAGGTTTCATCGCTGCTTTCATTCAACTTGCTACAACAATCACCATGTTCTCCAAAGACACGTTAGGGTCACCAGTACAGTGCCCGTTAGGTTTCATCGCTGCTTTCATTCAACTTGCTACAACAATCATCGTGTTCTCCAAAGACACGTTAGGGTCACCAGTACAGTGCCCGTTAGGTTTCAACGCTGCTTTCATTCAACTTGCTACAACAATCACCATGTTCTCCAAAGACACGTTAGGGTCACCAGTACAGTGCCCGTTAGGTTTCAACGCTGCTTTCATTCAACTTGCTACAACAATCACCACGTTCTCCAAAGACACGTTAGGGTCACCAGTACAGTGCCCGTTAGGTTTCATCGCTGCTTTCATTCAACTTGCTACAACAATCACCACGTTCTCCAAAGACACGTTAGGGTCACCAGTACAGTGCCCGTTAGGTTTCAACGCTGCTTTCATTCAACTTGCTACAACAATCACCATGTTCTCCAAAGACACGTTAGGGTCACCAGTACAGTGCCCGTTAGGTTTCATCGCTGCTTTCATTCAACTTGCTACAACAATCACCACGTTCTCCAAAGACACGTGCTTTCATTCAACTTGCTACAACACAAACACAAAAAGAAGTCACATCTACCAGAAGGTCCTGTGTTTAAAGTCCTGTACTACTTTGCATATGACCTCGTCAGTGACAGCGTCATACTGTGTACCAGCGAAATGTGCGGCTGAATATATTAACCCAAATCTAACCCCCCCACCCCCACACCCCACCCACGGACACCCACAAATCGAAAGAAACTCACGTGATTTCTTGTCAGTCAATGTGAAACTGACATCGACAATAACCAGTGTACACAACATAAAAGTGATTTCTTGTCAGTCAGTCAGTGTGAAACTGACATCGACAATAACCAGTGTACACAACATAAAAGTGATTTCTTGTCAGTCAATGTGAAACTGACATCGACAATCTGAGTGAGGAAAAAAGCAATAAACGTCAATGTTTTATGATAGCGGTATCAGTGAGACAGCGAGAGAGAGAGCGAGAGAGAGACACAGAAAGAGAGAGACTGAGAGAGTGAGAGAGAGTGTGTGTGTGTTTGTGTGTGCGTGCGTACGTGCGTGCGTGCGTGTGCGTGCGTGTGTGTGTGTGTGTGTGTGTGTGTGTGTGTGTGTACGCACACTTGTGTTTGAGTGGGTGGGGTGGGGGTGGGGGCTGGGGGTGGGGGTGGGGGTCACGGGTGGTAGTGCACGAGCACTTGTGTGTGTGTGTGTGTGCGTGTGTGTGTGGGGGGGGGGCGGAGGGGGGGGGAGCAGGGGGGGGGGGTTGAGTGCAACATGGAAATGTCGCCTTGTCGTCACAAAACTTTATAGCTCATAACTCTCTCTCTCTTTCCCAACCTACCAAAATGTAAACTTTATTGGTTTTGTTAAAAATTCCGAAAATGGTGATGTAGAGGACACAATTAGTACGTCCTGTGAATGGGACTGTGGGCACGAAGGGTAGGTGTTTTCATTCTGTCTATCAAGGCACACAGCAACAACGAAAAACACACTGATGGACTTTTACTGAAGTAAAATACACACACTTTTTCTTGTAAAACAAACGAACAAACACACAATAAAGAACCATTAGTTTGTCCTTGAATAATTACTGGTTAAAAAAAACAACAAAATTTAAAATGAAATCAGCTTTTCAGATTAACTCGTAGCTCACTTTACAATCCCAATAAAAAATTTTAAAAACAAACAAAAAACAACCACAAAACACCTTACATACTTAAAAGCACACCTGCCCCGTTGCTTGTTGATCATATCAAATCAAACTGACTTTTAGTTCAGGTGTGAATAATAATAATAATTTTTTTTTTTAAATAAAAGGCTAAACAAAAATTACCAGAGACATCAATGTCAAGAAAATTTTAATCAGAACAGGAAAAAGAAAATTCAGAAAATACTGTTCTCTTGTGTAAATCTAGTACCTCAGAATAGTTGAAACCTTCGCTTCATCACTGCAATCGACGAACAATTGTTACCCATTAACAAAACAAGCTTTCCATCAAGTTAAGAAGCCACTTGTGTGACGCCAAATGCACGTGTCGTTTCCGTGTTATGACGAAACACCGAATAAGAACGGTGATGCTAAATTGAGCACATGGGTTGTTGGTAACTTGGTTGGGTGTTCACGATTGCATGAAAGTGTGTTTGTGCGTGTTTGTCTGTGTGCACATGATATTACATGACAGATGATATTAACTAGACAAGTATAGTCTTGCGGTCTGTCACCCTGACATGTTGACACTGTTTTGTACGTGACGTTTTTCGTTTTAAATTTTATTTAACTCTTCGTTGTTTTAGCTTGCCTTTAATTTGTTTATTTTGTAATGTCAGTAAGTTAGAAACATAACAGCCATGATGGCATATTTAGCATCCCTGCTCATATCTCATGCATTGAGTGCTCAAATTAGACGCAAGTGATGGTAAATATCAGCTTGTAGAATTTTGTTGTTAAAGATATTCCGTTTTATCTCTTGTTTTGTAAGTTACTAAAAATATGAATCTTTGATACCTAAAGAGTTTTGTGTTCTTTGCTTACTGAAATCTTAATTATGTATTTCTGTGTCATAAAAAAAATTAATTAATTAATTTTTTTTTTTTTTTTCTCAAGGCCTGACTAAGCGCGTTGGGTTACGCTGCTGGTCAGACATCTGCTTGGCAGATGTGGTGTAGCTTATATGATTTTGTCCGAACGCAGTGACGCCTCCTTGAGCTACTGAAACTGAAACTGAAACTGTGTCATAGGTTCTGAATCAAGTTCAAAGTCAGGGTGCTGAAATTTGTGTCAGTTCCCCTAAACTCTACCAAGAAATAGGACGGTGGACATAAATGGATTAATTCATAACGGGCACTGCCTTTCTCCGTCTCTCACTCTCACTGTGACGTATTTTTCCTCTCCCCACTCCCTTAAATTCCTTTCCCACCAACACACCATCTCCATTTTCTCTCCGACATGTCGACGTGACAACGCATTAATTCTGTGTCCGCCTTCTGTGCCGCCAAGCCTATCATCTGACGTCATTTCTGTATGACGTAAATATAGCGACGGTAGTCAACAACAACACAGTTCTACTTCTTCACGGGAACAGACGACATGTGGAAAGAAAGATACGTTCTTGTTTTTTGTGGGTTTTTTTTGTTGTTGTTGTAAAGCTGCTTAACTGGGGATATCGCGGAGAGAGAAAATGGGTTGGTGGAAGAAAGTTGATATTCAACCTTTTAAAGAAAGCTGGTGATTGGAAGGCGATATAAACAACCTAAAGAACTGGTCAACTGAATAAGTGGAACCTGTATTTTAATGTGTCTAAATGTAAAGTTCTGTACTTAGGAAACTATAATCCAAAACATGAATACGTCATGAAAATTGATGAAACCGAATCCAATGTTATTTCAGATGGTGTGTGTTGAGGAAGAAGATGTGGGTGTGACATTTAATCAGGATTTTTCTTTTGACACCCATAATCAGGCAGCCGTTAAGCAAGCAAATACAATATTGGGAATTATAAGAACTTTTACTTTCATGGATAAAGTTATTTTTACCAATCTTTATAAGACAACTGTACGACCGATACCAGAATACGGCAAAGTAATACAGTATCCCAGACTAAAAAGACAATCAGCAGAAATTGAGAAGGTTCAAACGAGAGCAGCGTGTGTGTGTGTGTGTGTGTGTGTGTGTGTGTGTGTGTGTGTTTTGTATATGTGTGTGTGTGTTCACGAGCGCACACGGTCGTGTGTGTGAATATATCATTCTGTCATATATATATATATATCCTCCCTGCTATGTGTCTCCCTCTCTCTCTCTTGCTCTCTCTCCCTCCCTGCTATGTGTCTCCCTCTCTGTCTCTCCCTCCCTGCTATGTCTCTCTCTTTCTCCCTCCCTGCTATGTCTCTCCCTCTCTGTCTCTCCCTCCCTGCTATGTCTCTCTCTCTCTCTTTCTCCCTCCCTGCTATGTCTCTCCCTCTGTCTCTTTCTCCCTCCCTGGTAAAAATAACACACACACACACACACACACACACACAGAGGTACAAGCATGGTATCAATAATCGACATAAAAAAATAAAATAAAATAAAAGAAACAAAAGAAAACCAACAAAAAACAAAACAAACAAAAAAACCCCAAAACAAACAAACAAAAAAAAACCCCACAGAACACCCACATACACACACACACACTCTCTCTCTCTTTCTCTCTCTCTCTCTCTCTCTCTCGCACATGCACACTTACACACACATAAGCATATATTATGTATGTTAATACTATACTAACATGAATATAAAACAGTAAGTCTAATATAAAAAAAAAATACACATAGCATTAACAGGGGCGGGGGTGCTCATTGCTAAAGGAAGCTTAATTCAACATTTAAAACAGTATGAGAATAAAAATGTCACAGGTGAACGAGAGACAGACAGACAGACAGAAAGACAGACAGAAGGAGGCTCAGAGAGAGAGAGAGAGAGAGAATAAAACAATATCAACTAACGAATAGCTAACCTCATATTACCTGGCAAATGAGCGAGAGAGAGAGAGAGAGAGAGAACGAACAAACGAAGCTTTTTTTATTGAAGGAAGTGGAATAAGCATACATGTGCTTTGTTTCATCCAGCCCTCAGGGCAAATGGAAAATGAAAATGAATCAAAACATCCACAAAGTAACAAAGAGATGTAGAAATAAGGACATGACATTCACACACACATTGAAACATGCACATGTACATAATCCTGATACAAACATCATATTATGAAGGAAAAAAATAAATCCCCCCTCCACCCCCCTCCTGCCCCCCCCCCCCCCCCCCCCCCCCCCAAAAAAAAAGAAGTATGCAGGACACTGATTGTGGTTGTATATCATTAAGTACTGCGATAGTGGTTAGATATACAATTAAACTATATATGCGTATTCAATAAGATAGTCAAGTTAAGTAGGATTGTTGACACATTTGTCCATAAGGTGTGTATGGTAATTTTTGAATTCTTGAATAGTTTTCTGAGCATTAACATTGGATGAAATATTGTTCCATAAACAGCCTCCTGAATAAATGAGACTGGGTTTAAACAGATCTACTCTTGGAATGGGGATTTTAATCTTGTTGGTCTGGCGGACTAGCATGGTGGGAAATCTATCTCTCAAAGATGGAGCATAATTAGACATGATTTTAAAAATAAAAACTGCTTTGTTGTATTCAAGTTTAATCTTTAGGGGAAGAATATTTAAATGTCTGTAGTCGCCAGCAGTCAGTGATGAAGATTTCAGAAGGATTAATTTAAGAGCTCGTCTATGCAGACTTAGTAAAGGTTTTAGCATATTATCGCTAGCTGAATCCCAGTGTGTTGACGCATAGTTAACATGTGATTCAGTATAAGCAAAAAACAATAATTTTCGACAGTACAAATCAAGAAAATGTTTAATTCTGGAAAGCTGATAAATCTTTTTGGATATAGTTTTGCATAATGACATAATATGACTGGACCAAGATTAGTTGTTATCAATAGTGACTCCAAGAATGTTATGATTAGCAACTTCTTCTACTGGTTGACCATTTATGGAAAGGGGTGGAAGGTTGTGAGAAAAGTTTTGGCGTTTCTGTCTGGTGGTGAGTATGAGACATTTCGGTTTTTTGTTTGTTTGTTTGTTTGTTTTTGGAGACGTATGTGATTTAAATTGGACCATCTAACTATGTCCTTAATGCTTTGTTGCAGAGTATAGTACACTTTGTCTATTGTAGTGTGATTTGTATGTATTGTTGTATCGTCTGCAAACATCTCATAATGCATTAATAAATAGAGGCAAATCATTTATATAAATAGAAAATAATATTGAACCAAGAACTGAACCTTGAGGAACTCCATAATAGATAGACTGTAAAGAGGATTGAGATTCATTCATAGATACAATTTCTCTTCTGTCTGATAGAAATGAAGATATGAGTTCAAGTGTATTTCCAGAAAAGCCATATAATTTTAGTTTTTTCAAAAGAATAGTGCAGACTGTCACATCGATTGAGAACACCAGTAATTTCATCATTGTTTATATTTGTGAGCAATTGTTCGACTAAGTTAGTGAGTGCTGTATGACAGGAGTGCTTGGACCTGAAACCAGATTGATTTTGATGAAATAATTTGTAGTGATTGAAATGATTAAGGAAATGTTTGCTAATGTGTTTTTCTGAAGATTTTGACAATATTGATGAGATTGAAATTGGTCTGTGATTGGAAGGGTCTGTACGGTCTCCTGACTTAAAAATGGGTACTGCTTTCGCGACTTTAAAAGATTTAGGAATTATCTTTTTTGTGATACATTGGTTATAGACATAAGTGTTTCCGCAATTACAGGAGCACAGAGTTTTAATATCTTTCCATCTATACCATCTATACCTTTCGAACCTGTATGCTTTAAGTGGGAAAGAGCACAGTAAACTTCATGTAGATCCATAAGAGGGATATCAAGGTGTGATGAAATATTTTTTGTTACAAAAGGTTTCGAGAATATCAAGGGAATTAAGGGATGACGTGTTTGTTCCTACTGTTGAGTTAGCTACATTACAAAAATGTGTATTTAGGTTTTCTGCTGATATGTCGTTAGTTGTTGTGGATTGCGTGATATTATGTTTATTATTTAACTGATTTATGGCTTTCCAAATCAATTTATTATTGGATATTGTGGAAATAAGTTCTTGAATTTTTTTTTTCTGAACGTTTCAAAGCATTTACAAGATTACGTTGTTTTCTCAATTCATATTTCTTACATTCTGAGAGAGACGAGTCTCTTTCCTTAATCTTATCATCAATGGTTTTACTAATCCACGGCGGTAGCTTTTGACACGTTTTGTTATGAATGGAGCATGTTTATCATATACATTAAGAAGATTGTGATACCTAACCTCAAGTGCTTCTTCAGGATTAGAGAGAAAGAGAGAGAGAGTGAGAGAATGAATGAATTTATATTTTCTGAGGGTACAGAGAGAGAGAGAGCGAGACAGAGACGAACAGAGACAGAGACAGACAGACAGAGACAGAGACGAACAGACACAGACAGAGATGAACAGACAGAGACAGAGACGGACAGACAGATACAGAGACAGACAGAGACGAACAGACAGAGAGACAGAGACGGACAGACAGAGACAGAGACGGACAGACAGAGAGACAGAGACGGACAGAGAGACGAAC
>NC_134887.1:4519347-4536847 GCF_041734735.1 Babylonia areolata
GTTTTCCTGTAATAACTTTGGTAAATCAACCATTGGCAGATAACAATTAAAACACAACATTTGGCATGTCGTGGTGGCAAGCATAACACGATTTCATCGAAGATACAAGGTCACAGTTCAGAAACTACCACCAGTTGGCAGACGACTTCTAAACAGACTGACAGCCGGATACGAGTATCAATATGGCGTCGTTTATATTACCTCATTTTGATTACGCTGATATCATTTGGGATAATTGCTCTGCCACACTATCAAATTCTCTGGAGGATTTGCATTTGGAAGCAATAAGAACCATCGTTGGAGCTGTTCGTGGAACCAATCACCAAAATTTACGTAACGAGTCTGGCTTTTGTACACTAAAAGAAAGAAGAGATAGGCACAAACTTATACAATATTATAAAATCATTAGTGGCATGTGTCCAGACTATTTGTTAGACCTTCTACCTGATCTTGTTGCAGTAAGGAACCCATACCACAGACGTAGACCTCTTGAACGCACGGTTCCAAAATGTCATACTGAAATATATCGGAAATCTTTCTTTCCTTCTACAACAACCCTGTGGAACTCCCTCCCTGACCATGTCAAGAATTGTAACTCTCTAAGTGCATTTAAACGCTACTTGTCTGCTAACGATTCCATTGTACCTATATATTATTATTTTGGTGAACGTAAGGAACAAATAATTCATTGTCGACTCCGTCTTCAGATAAGGGATCTTAGAAATGACATGTTTCATCGCCACTTAGTGGATGATCCATTCTGCGATTGTGGCAATGGTAGAGAAACAGCTGAGCACTATTTGCTATCGTGTCCGCGTTTTAGCGTGGCTCGTATAAATACTGTCTTAAATCTTCCCCAAGAATATATATTCAGATACATACTCTCCTGCATGGTAATTCTAATTTTCAACTTAACATAAACATGCTGATATTTGAAACTGTACACAAATTCATCACTGAATCCAGTAGGTTTTAAGTATGCACTGTTCTAGGTGTGTAGGTGTGACCAACTATATCTTCTACATTGGACATGTAATCTTTCCTTACTTCCTGTCTAGTCCGTCTAATCAAGTACGATTATGTGTAATGTCATTCCCTCTCCATGTGTATATTTTTTCTTGTTTTTTTCTTCTCTTTTTTCTTTTTCTTTTTCTTCTCTCATTTCTTATCTTATTCACTAACTTGTTTTTCTTACCTTTTTCTGCTTTCTGTTGTGTGAACAACGTATCTTAAAAAATGATGTTTATATTCATTGTAAATTCTTTAAATATATTAATCTCCACGGCGGCTCAAGGAAAAGAGAGGGAAAAAAAAGTAGGGAAAAAAGGGGGAAACAATGTATGTCTGCAATGACTGTCCCTTATATGCAGTTGGAAAATGTGTATTTTTAACATAATTGTAATTGTGTAGCGTCCACCAGCCGTCAAACGAAACAAATGTAATTAATCATATTCCTGAGCACGATATAAGCTATTAGCTTGTTGTTGCTCCGCTGTCTATCTGTACATGTGTGACATATTTACTGAATAAAATTTTGTTTAAATCAATATGGCGTCCCGTTGGCTCCAGCTTTCCTGGCCAATGAGCTATCCATCTATTTTTAGAACAGTGCGTGCGGCGTTGAATAAAGTATGGACACTCACGCTGGTCAACAGATCGCAAATCTCACTGATCATCATGACATCTTTTGGCAGAAAACCACAAAGGCAGCAGCAACAGAGTCAGAAGTAACAACGCAAAGATTTCTTCTTGCGCATGGCCTGTTTTATGCAAAACTACCGTTATTTAGCACCACACAGACACAGACACACACACACACACACACACACACACACACACACACGCACACACACAGATATATATATATATATATATATATAGAGAGAGAGAGAGAGAGAGAGAGAGAGAGAGAGAGAGAGAGATGTATATACATACACGGAGAGAGAGAGAGAGAGAGAGATGTATATACATACACGGAGAGAGAGAGAGAGAGAGAGAGAGAGAGAGAGAGAGAGAGAGAGAGAGAGAGAGAGACGTATGTATGTCTGCTGATCAAGCATCTGTATGGCAGATGTGGTGTAGCGTATAATTATGGATTTGTCTGAACGCAGTGACGCCTCCTTGAGTAACTGAACAGAACCAAACGCATGTGTACACGTACATACTTCTCTAAACTATTGACGACAATGGGTGGACACACCGAGATAACTCGGTCACACAACGTTAACTTTGTCCCGGTCAGCCAACACTTTGCTCAATGAAGCGTTGGTCGCTGGCACTGACTAATCCTTACAAGCCAGGGCCATAATATAATAACACACACACACACACACACACACACACACACATATGTATATATATATATATTATAGGCTCTCAAGACCTGACTAGCGTTGGGTTTATGTGACGATCAGGCACGAGCGTTTTTGTTTTTTGTTTTCTTTTTCCTTCTTCTTTAAAGCAGATACACTGTTTCCATACATTCATCCACACATTGCAGGTAATAACTAGTATTCTTCATGTAGAAACAGAAAGACTTAAGAAACATTATTCTGAATATAATTATGAGCATAGCCTACTGTATTGCACATTGATTATAATGGATAAGATGATAATATAGATGAATTGCATCAGGTGCGGAGAAACACAGCCAGATAATCAGCACCCACCCGCACCCACCCTGTAAGGTATAAGAACCAGCACACACGCTTTGATACCTTCTTGAAAGTGGAACTGAAAATGACCAATCCTGTTGGACCCACGGTCACTGAAGCGTTTAGAAAGAAAGAAGAAGAAGAAGAAAAAAACATGAGTGAAGGACTACAGGGAAATATAGATTGAAGGAAAAAAGTAAGGGAAAGTGGGAAAGAAAGAAGAATAAAAGAAAGAGACTGATGATGATGATGATGATGATGATGATGGATGATAATGATGATGATGATGGATGATGATGATGATGATGATGATGATGATGATGATGATGGATGATGGATGATGATGATGATGGATGATGATGATGATGGATGATGATGATGATGATGATGATGATGATGGATGATGATGATGATGATGATGGATGATGATGACGATGACGATGATGATGATGATGATGATGATGGGTGATGGATGATGATGATGGATGATGGATGATGATGGATGATGATGATGATGATGATGATGATGGATGAGATGATGATGATGATGAGGATGATGATGATGATGATGGATGATGATGATGGATGATGATGATGATGATGATGGTGATGATGATGATGATGATGATGATGATGGTGATGATGGTGATGATGATGATGATGATGGATGATGGATGATGATGATGATGATGATGATGATGATGATGTGTAGCACACAGACCACCAATCCAGAAGATGGAGGACAACGACGAGAAAGGAGAAGGAGAATTTTTTTTTTTTTAATAATTTTTTTACGTTTACCGTTTAAAAACTACAACCATATGTCAGTTTAGCTGAATACCGAAATGACTCTACAACTGTGTCAGAGCAATGAGTGCGTGAATGTGTGTGTGTGTTGTGTGTGTGTGTGTGTGTGTGTGTGTGTGTGTGTGTGTGTGTGTGTGTGTGTGTGTGCTGGAATCATTCAAGTTCGCAACAACATACCTAAAACGATATATCCATCCTTGTATGGAGGACTGTTGTCTCTTTGCAAAAAGACATAAAATAGTCAAGTTCCTCTCTCTCTCTCTCTCTCTCTCGCTCTCTCAATCTGCCTCTCTCTCTCTCTGTGTCTCTGTCTGCCTGTCTCTCTCTATCTTTCCACACTCACACGCACGCACGCAATCACGTACGCACACACATACGCGCATCATGCACGCACACGCACACACACACACACACAACTCTCTCTCTCTCTCTCTCTCTCCCTCTCTGTCTCTCTCTGTGCCTCTCTCTCTGCCTTTATGTATTGTGTAGTGCAGACCCTGTTTCAGGGCGGGGATTGGATGAAAAAAAGAATTTGTCTTGTCTTGTCTTGTCTTCTTTTTTTTTTCTCTCTCTCTCCCTATCTCTCTCTTACACACACATGCGCGCGCGCGCACGCACACACACACACACACACACACACACACACACACGCATGCACGCACGCACGGACGAACGCTAACACGCAGTCACACAAGCACACACACTTGCACACACACAGTTACGCACGCACACGCACACACACACACACACACACACACACACACACACACACACACATATACATATATATTGACCCCGAGACAGACATCAGCCAGCGAACGAATATTCTACGGGAGACGATCCATACTACCTTGAACAAGTCCTTGAGTGGATTTCCTCCCGTAGACAACAACACCAACAACAAAACCCCACACACCGAAACTGTATTATTCTTATACGGCTGCCTGTGATCCCCAGCTTGGAAAACACCATTGCATTCTGCTTGTATACGTTTCCCAGAGGATTCTATGACAGGGTATGTGCATGTGCTTGTGAAAAAGGTGCATTCGCTGATACTTTCCACTGTTCTCCTGGCGTCATGGACTGGTGTTTACTGAGTCCTTGATTCATTTCGTGGTTTGTGCTGTAGTAGTTGTTGTTGTTGTTGTGTGCGTGTGTGTGACTTGATTTGACTTGACTTGACTTGACTTCATTTATTGTCATAAAATCCCGAAGGGTTAACAGACACAACAAAGAACAAAAGGAACAAAGAAATAAACGGTCATCTAATACTCATGCAATGAAATACACAGTTGGCGAGTGTTTTTTGACAGTCATCGCAGCTGAATAAATCACTTGGTTTTAGGATATTGTTTTGTATTTTTCTAGTGATCACATTTGATTGATGATCATACTGATGTACAGTTGTAATTAGATGGTTTCGCAAATTATGAAACAAGATACACGTATCAAAGAAATGTAATTCATCTTCAACAACTTCACATATATCACATAAATCTCTTCTCTGGGAATGTTTGAATATCATCCTCGTTCGATATTCAAATAATGTGCGCTTATTCTGAGTTGACAAAGAGCTTGTTTGTGAGCAGGATCGATTTTATGAGTTAGATAATTCTCAGTTTCATAATCGTTTCTTTTAATTTTGTTGTAGAAGTCTAATACATTGTATTCATTTTTTCTAAATTTCCAGAATTGTGTATATCTATTTCTTAGTTGTTGACGTAATGTGAATTTAAGTCTGCTGTTACTAAATGTCAACTGATTAATTCAATTTTTTTTTTTTTTTTTTTTTTTTTTTTTTTTTTTTTGCTGCCCCATCATCTGCACCGTTTCAGTGGCATTACTCCCACGCCGCTCATTTAGATTCCCCCATACACAGCCACACCCGGGTTCGTCCGTCGCAGTTCCAGCGTCGGCAGTCCACAGGGAACCATCGATGTTAGGTCGCCAGGAGGCCACACACCAGAGGAGACCCTGCACTGCTGCTGAGTCACTTCGGTGGTGTTCAGTGGTGCCTGTTCTGTTTTAACGTACTTAGGACACCACCTACTAAGCCCCCTACTAATGACGACAATGGCTTAGTCGCGGAGCCAGACTGAGTGAGCGTCCCTCCCAGAGTGGAGACCGCCACCACGTCCCTCAAACAACAGCCCCCCATGAATCTGCCGACACTGACGACATTGACAGGACTCACCCCAAGCACGGAAGTGGAGGGGTATCGAAACTGAGGTCACCATGAGAGCAGAGCATGAAAGGACACAGACTTTGAGACTATTTTGTTTATATTGATGACGATGAAGGAGCAGGAGGATGACGATGATGATGACGATGTTGCTATAGAGGTCCATTTTGGTTTGGGACTGCGTGACAAGGCTGTACTCTACGCTTCCTGTCATAATGATATCCCGGCGTTAACCAGGCCCGAGAGATACAGACACTTGCAGTGTTGGTCAGGTAATTAGAGCAACACACCCAAAGACGCATCCTTGAAGCGGATGACACTCGACTGTGTGGTCCCAGTCTCCCCATTTAAGCCCACAGCACACTCAACTCTGGGTAGGAGCCGGCCACGGGCCGAAAAACCCACCTCCGCTTAATTCAAATATGACCGAGTCCTACATTGTGAAGAATATTCTTTACAAATAGTATCCATGTTTTTTTTGTCTGGTTGGTTCATCATTGACGTATAGACCTTTTTGATATGGCTATCATCATGTGCATCCAGAATATGAGCCCAGTGGCCAAGAACTCTGCATGCAATATGAATTCCAATTGGAGATCTGCCCAAGTGTGTGTGTGTGTGTGTGTGTGTGTGTGTGTGTGTGTGTGTCTGTGGTCATAAATTTAATTTTATAGGGAGTTATGTTTGTACGAATCTGTGTGTATTGCACGAGAGCGTTTCTGCTCAGCCTGCGTTGAATGATACCCCCCCCCCTTCCCCCCACGCCTTCACTTTACAAAGAAAAAAGGGGAGGGGCGGGGGGTGGTTGGGAGGAGGAGGGGGGGCAGGCCCTTTCCCAACACCCCACCCCCATTTTTCAAGTCTCTAAGGGGAGTGGTAGTGCTGGGCGGGTGACTGTGTCTCTAGTGGTTTCAATGTATTGGCACTGCACATATCATATAGAGTTGAGGCATAATCGATAGACGATTGAATAAAGGCATGATAAAATTGTTTTCGTGCTTTAATATCCAAAAGTTTTTTGTTTTTCGTTTTAATTAATTTTTGAGAGCTAGAGGGGGCGTCGGGTGGGGGGCGGGGCGGGGAGGGGGGGGGATCCCACTGGATTTTTGTTCAGTATATTGCCTTAACCACTCGGCCACGACGACTGCTCTGAAGTCATCGATGCGACGCACTCTGCAGCTATGGAGGTGGAGGAGAAGGAGGAGGAGGATGGGGGAGCATCACAATCAGGGGAGTCGCCGTCGAACCAGACCCCCCTCTGAAAGGACCACGCCGAGAACAGACCTCCGGCGTCCAGCAGCAATTCCCGATACCTCCCGTCCCCGCCGACATCCCGAAACACCGCCCTCAATGACAACCTCGTCGTCTTGTCGACGGCTGCCAGCAGCAGCCCGCGAGACCCCAGCGGTCTGGCCACCAGAACGCTATCGTTGGCCGTTCTGTGCAGCCGTGCCCGAAGACGGTTCAGCCTGAGCAGCAGCCCAGTGCCCCGGACCTCGCTCACGATGGCATCTCCGAGCAGTCTGTTGCCGTAGGAACCGGTGTAGGCCTCAGTGTCAGCGCCACCTCTCTCAACAATGATCCCACAGTCAGAGTTAGGAGGAGGAGGGGGAGGAAGAGAAGGAGAATAAGGAGGAGGAGGGGGAGGAGGAGGAGAAGAAGGAAGAGGAGAAGGAGGAGGAGGAGGAAGAGGAGAAGGAGGAGCAGAGGAGGAGGCAGGCTTGGTGGTGGTGGTGGGACTAAGAAGCCAAGGTTCTGGGAAACTGCAGGCGGTTTCAGCGGTGAGCCAGGGGCTGAGGCCCAGGAGAAGGTCGGCGATGTAATAGAAGATGGCCTTCACCGTGTTCTTGTAGTCCGACCCGTTGATAGCGATGAAGACGCCCGTGCCGAGGTCGGGAAAAAGCGCCAGGAGGGAGTGGTAGCCGGGGAACAGACCAGGGTGGTGCACCAGGTGGTATCCTGAAGACAGAAGATCAGTTGGTTTATTGACAGACCACACCAGTGTGTATCCTGAAGACACAGGATCAGTTGGTTTATTGACAGACCACACTTGTGTGTATCCTGAAGACACAGGATCAGTTGGTTTATTGACAGACCACACCAGTGTGTATCCTGAAGACACAGGATCAGTTGGTTTATTGACAGACCACACCAGTGTGTATCCTGGAGACACAGGATCAGTGGGTTTATTGACAGACCACACCAGTGTGTATCCTGAACACACAGGACCAGTTGGTTTATTGACAGACCACACTTGTGTGTATCCTGAAGACAGAAGACCAGTTGGTTTATTTACAGACCACACCAGTGTGTATCCTGAAGACACAGGATCAGTTGGTTTATTTACAGACCACACTTGTGTGTATCCTGAAGACAGAAGATCAGTTCGTTTATTGATAGACCACACCAGTGTGTATCCTGGAGACACAGGATCAGTTGGTTTATTGACAGACAAGACCAGTGTGTATCCTGAAGACACAGGACCAGTTGGTTTATTTACAGACCACACTTGTGTGTATCCTGAAGACAGAAGATCAGTTGGTTTATTGACAGACCACACCAGTGTGTATCCTGAAGACACAGGATCAGTTGGTTTATTTACAGACCACACCGGTGTGTATCCTGAAGACACAGGATCAGTTGGTTTATTGACAGACCACACCGGTGTGTATCCTGAAGACACAGGATCAGTTGGTTTATTGACAGACCACACCAGTGTGTATCCTGAACACACAGGATCAGTTGGTTTATTGACAGACAAGACCAGTGTGTATCCTGAAGACAGAGGATCAGTTGGTTTATTGACAGACCTCACCAGTGTGTATCCTGAAGACAGAAGATCAGTTGGTTTATTGACAGACCTCACCAGTGTGTATCCTGAAGACAGATCAGTTGGTTTATTGACAGACCACACCAGTGTGTATCCTGGAGACACAGGATCAGTTGGTTTATTGACAGACCACACTTGTGTGTATCCTGAAGACACAGGATCAGTTGGTTTATTGACAGACCACACCAGTGTGTATCCTGAAGACACAGGACCAGTTGGTTTATTGACAGACAAGACCAGTGTGTATCCTGAAGACAGAAGATCAGTTGGTTTATTGACAGACCACACCAGTGTGTATCCTGAACACACAGGACCAGTTGGTTTATTGACAGACAAGACCAGTGTGTATCCTGAAGACACAGGATCAGTTCCTGATTTTCTTATCGATAAGGAGGTGTAAGCGAATTTCAGTATTTTGGTCTGAATCTTAACTACAATATTAAGATGCCCAGCGTGATTTATACGACCTTGCTTTGAGAGCAGCGTTTGCACACATGGGGAACAGAAACCAACTAAATCTTCATGTCAATCTAATAATTGACTTATTTGATTAAACAATTCTACCTGTACTAGTATTATGGTTGTGAAGTCTTTGGGTTTAATATATTCGATATCATGGAAAAAATTGCAACTGAATAGTACAAACTCGTTCTGAAACTAACACACTCCATCCCATCTTTTATGGTATTTGGTGAAACTGGGAAATGTTCTGAGTGGTAGCATTTTGGCTTACAGATGTCTCTTCAGTTTATACAATACTAACACCTATCACAACCAATACCTGAAAAGTATTCAGACTATCTTGAATGAAATCGGATTAATCAGTTTTTCCTTGAACCAGCACAGTTCCATTGTACATTCCACATGGTTTAAAAAGAAAGTTATGTGCGGTGTAAAAGAGCAGTTTTTGCAAGATTCGTATCTACATGTAGATTACGAAACCATGCTTGTTAATTACAAGATGTTGAAACCAACGTTTGTTCAAGATGCTTATTTCACAGTGTTACCAAATATTTATGTAATTGAGTCAGCAAAATTTATAACAACAAGCAACGCATTGCTTGTTAATAAACAGCGTTTCAACAATTTACAAAGAAATGAAAGAATTTGTGATAACTGTTCAACAAATCATATTGCTGATGCGTTTCAGTTTTTGTACCCCCCTCCCCCCACAATTTAGGACACTGATACATCCACAGGGGGACTATTTAGGACACTGATACATCCACCAGGGGACGATTTAGGACACTGATACATCCACCAGGAGACGATTTAGGACACTGATACATCCACCGGGAGACGATTTAGGACACTGATACATCCACCAGGGGATGATTTAGGACACTGATACATCCACAGGGGGACGATTTAGGACACTGATACATCCACCATGGGACGATTTAGGATACTGATACATCCACCAGGAGACGATTTAGGACACTGATACATCCACCGGGAGACGATTTAGGACACTGATACATTCACCGGGGGATGATTTAGGACACTGATACATCCACCATGGGATGATTTAGGATACTGATACATTCACCGGGGGATGATTTAGGACACTGATACATCCACCATGGGATGATTTAGGATACTGATACATCCACCGGGGGATGTTTTAGGACACTGATACATCCACCGGGGGATGATTTAGGACACTGATACATCCACCGGGGGACGATTTAGGACACTGATACATCCACCGGGGGATGATTTAGGACACTGATACATCCACCGGGGGACGATTTAGGACACTGATACATCCACCATGGGATGATTTAGGATACTGATACATCCACCGGGGGATGATTTAGGACACTGATA
Source organism: Babylonia areolata (assembly GCF_041734735.1). Taxonomy (NCBI): domain Eukaryota; kingdom Metazoa; phylum Mollusca; class Gastropoda; order Neogastropoda; family Buccinidae; genus Babylonia; species Babylonia areolata. The sequence goes on from NC_134887.1 coordinate 4,529,651, forward strand.
CATCCACCATGGGATGATTTAGGACACTGATACATCCACCATGGGATGATTTAGGACACTGATACATCCACCATGGGATGTTTTAGGACACTGATACATCCACCGGGGGATGATTTAGGACACTGATACATCCACCGGGGGACGATTTAGGACACTGATACATCCACAGGGGTCGATTTAGGACACTGATACATCCACCATGGGATGATTTAGGATACTGATACATTCACCGGGGGATGATTTAGGACACTGATACATCCACCATGGGATGATTTAGGACACTGATACATCCACAGGGGTCGATTTAGGACACTGATACATCCACCATGGGATGATTTAGGACACATACATCCACAGGGGGATGATTTAGGACACTGATACATCCACCATGGGATGATTTAGGACACATACATCCACAGGGGGATGATTTAGGACACTGATACATCCACAGGGGTCGATTTAGGACACTGATACATCCACCATGGGATGATTTAGGACACTGATACATCCACCGGAAGACGATTTAGGACACTGATACATCCACCATGGGATGATTTAGGACACTGATACATCCACCATGGGATGATTTAGGACACTGATACATCCACCGGGAGACGATTTAGGACACTGATACATCCACCGGGGGACGATTTAGGACACTGATACATCCACCGGGGGACGATTTAGGACACTGATACATCCACCGGGGGACGATTTAGGACACTGATACATCCACCATGGGACGATTTAGGACACTGATACATCCACCGGGGGACGATTTAGGACACTGATACATCCACCGGGGGACGATTTAGGACACTGATACATCCACCATGGGACGATTTAGGACACTGACACATCCACCATGGGACGATTTAGGACACTGATACTCCCACCATGGGACGATTTAGGACACTGATACATCCACCAGGGGACGATTTAGGACACTGATACATCCACCAGGAGACGATTTAGGACACTGATACATCCACCGGGGGACGATTTAGGACACTGATACATCCACCGGGGGACGATTTAGGACACTGATACATCCACCAGGGGACGATTTAGGACACTGATACATCCACCGGGGGACGATTTAGGACACTGATACATCCACCGGGGGACGATTTAGGACACTGATACATCCACCCGGTGACGATTCAGGACACTGATACATCCACCGGGGGACGATTCAGGACACTGATACTTTCACCGGGGGACGATTTAGGACACTGATACATCCACCATGGGACGATTTAGGACATTGCTACATCCACCATGGGATGATTTAGGACACTGATACATCCACTGGGGGACGATTTAGGACACTGATACATCCACCGGGGGACGATTTAGGACACTGATACATCCACCGGGGGACGATTTAGGACACTGATACATCCACTGGGGGACGATTCAGGACACTGATACAGCCACCGGGGGACGATTTAGGACACTGATACGCCGGAAGATCTACGAAAAAGGGGAGTGGTGGGAGGTGGGAGGCGATATGGGACGTTACACCAGGTCCTAATACTTGCCTCTGTACTGAGCGATGAACCAAGCGAAACCGTAACCCAGGTCGGCGTAAGACGCCGGAAACCGAGGTTTGTTCAGGAACTGGACATGGGGTGGGGTCGGCAGGATGCGAGGCGTCTGCATGTCCGTGACGCAGCTCTCTGGCAGCACTCTGGTGCCGTCTGGCGCCACGCCTCGGCCGAGGAGCACGTGCATCCACAGAGACATGTCGTCTGCCGACGTCACCAGTCCTCCGCATATTTGAGACATACGGTCGCTACGAGAGAGACAAGACAGACAGACAGACAGACACGTTGTTAATGTTTTGGTTGTTTTTGGTCTATCTGTGTACCTGTCTGTCTGTCTGCCTTGCCTTTATCTATCTATCTATCTATCTGTCTGTCTGTCTGTCTGTCTGTCTATCTATCTATCTATCTATCTGTATCTGCCTTGATATCTGACTTAACTGATATCATACATGTTTTATGTATGTATATGTCAGTTCTGGTTAATCAGGTGACTTTCCATTTTGAAAACATAAGGGAAATGTTATAATGAAGTATTTAAATATCAACACCAGACAATTAAAGCAATCTTCTTGGCAGACCTGTACTTTTTTTTCACCAGAAAGGTATGTGCAAAAGATTGACGTGTAATGTGTCAACGCCCCCTGTGAGTGCCTGAAATAAACTTCTTTACTTTCCTTGCCTTGTCTTGGATGTTAGAGCGAACGTCAAGATGTCTTGGATGTTAGAGCGAACGTCAAGATGTCTTGGATGTTCAGAACTACACATTTAGTGCATCACTTTTCAGCTTTCAAATAATCATTCCACACTCCTTCCACACAAAATCTACAGTGATCAGTTCTGTTAACTGCTAACAGATTTGGAAACAGTCTAGAAATTTGATTAGCTTCAGTTTCATTTTCAATTTCTCAAAGAGGCGTCACTGCGTTCGGACAAATCCATATTCGACACAACAGTTTAGCTAGGCAGATGCCTGAACAGCATCATAACCCAACGCACTTGGTTAGGCCTTGAGTGTATTCATATTACTATATTTGTGTACGCATTGGAAGGGATTTCTGCTGTAGAATTTTGCCAGAGGATAACGCTCTTGTTGCCATGGGTTCTTTTTCAGTGCGCCATGGGCGTGCTGCACATGGGACCTCGTGTTAATTGTCTTTCCAAATGATTAGATGCTCAGTTTGATTTTCCAGGCAAACTTTGGAGAAAGGGCGAATGCGGGATTCGAATCCAGACCCTCACGGAGTCTCTGTATTGGCTGATAAGCGTCTGAACCATTCTGCCACCTTCCTCCTTTTTTTTTTTTTGCTGCCCCATCATCTGCACCGTTTCAGTGGCATTACTCCCACGCCGCTCATTTGGATTACCCAATACACGGCCACACCCAAGTTCGTCCGTCGCAGTTCCAGCGTCGGCAGTCCACAGGGAACCATCGATGTTAGGTCGCCAGGAGGCCACACACCAGAGGAGACCCTGCACTGCCGCTGAGTCACTTCGGTGGTGTTCAGTGGTGCCTGTTCTGTTTTAACGTACTTAGGACACCACCTACTAAGCCCCCTACTAACGACAATAATGGCTTAGTCGCGGAGCCAGACTGAGTGAGCGTCCCTCCCAGAGTGGAGACCGCCACCACGTCCCTCAAACAACAGCCACCCATGAATCTGCCGACACTGACGACATTGACAGGACTCACCCCAAGCACGGAAGCCTTCCTCCTTTAATTATCTAGAATACAGGAATGTGCTTTTACTCTCCTTACTCTCCAAAAATGCTGTCCAAAGGCGTGGGTTTGTCTCCAAATTTCAGATGTCCCGTCGCTACGGTATCGTTTGACTGCGTCCTCGAAGCCTGGGTGAATGTTTTTGTGCGCAGCATCCCCATTGGTTGAAGCAAGCGCGTGTGCAGTAGCTCCTCCCACGAGGCTCCGCCCAACACTTCCGCGACACGCCCAGCCAGGGTGTACATCCAGTTGTTGTAGACAAAACCACCACGGAAGGCAGTGGATAACGGCAGGTGTCGAATTCTCCTGAAAGCAAAAGCAGAATGTATAAATTTGTATTACTCTTTTTGTCACAACAAATTTCTCTTCTTCCTACCTGCAATTTTATTCTACAGAATTTTGCCAGAGACAACCCTTTTGTTGCCGTGGGTTCTTTTACGTGCACGAAATGCATGCTGCAAGCGGGACCTCGGTTTATCGTCTCATCCGAATGACTAGCGTCCAGACCACCACTCAAGGTCTAGTGGAGGGGGAGAAAATTCTGGCGACTGCTGGTGTGATTCGAACCAGTGCGCTCAGATTCTCTCGCTTCCTAGGTGTATGCGTTACCTCTGGGCCATCACTCCACATAGATAAGTGCAACGACCCCGTGGTCTGAACTTTGACCTTCTGACGCCCATGGTCTGCGAAACCAAACCAAACCAAAACAGAACAAAACAAAGACACCAAAACAAACCAAACCAAACCAAACCAAAACAAAACCAAACCAAACCAAACCGAACCCAAACCCAAACCAAACCAAACCAAACCAAACCAAAACCAAAACCAAACCAAACCAAACCAAACCAAACCAAAACCAAACCAAAACCAAACCAAACCAAACCCAAACCAAACCAAACCAAACCAAACCCAAACCAAACCAAACCAAAACCAAAACCAAACCAAACCAAACCAAACCAAAACCAAACCAAAACCAAACCAAACCAAACCCAAACCAAACCAAACCAAACCAAAACCAAACCAAAACCAACCAAACCAAACCAAAACCAAAACCAAACCAAACCAAACCAAACCAAACCAAACCAAACCAAAACCAAACCAAATCAAACCAAAACCAAACCAAACCAAACCAGAACAAAACAAAGACACCAAAACCAAACCAAAACAAAACAAACCAAACCAAACTAAAACCAAACCAAACCAAAACAAAACAAAGCAAACCTGAAGACGAACAACCATACAACTGACTTTTCAAACAAAGCCGAAGTCATCGTGTCGGGAAAACCAGCCATGAACGGCAGATTGGAGGCACACAGACCCGTGCGATGCGTCAGAAGGTCCGTCAAGGTCACGTGCTTGGTGACGTAGTCGTCAGCCAGTCTGAAGTCCGGCCCCAATATGGCCGACAGAGGCGTCTCCCAGGATAGTCTGGTACAGGGGTGAAGGGTTTTGTGAACGGCGTCTTTGACAACGTGAGGAGAGTTTTCATTATTATTCTGTTTTATCATTCATTTTTGCTGTGTGTGTGTGTGTGTGTGTGTGTGTGTGTGTGTGTGCGCGCGCGCGTGCGTGCGTGCGTGCGTGTCTGTGTGTGTGTGTGTGCGCGCGCGTGCATGTGTGTGTGCATATGTGTGTGTGTGTATATGTGTGTGTGAGTGGAGTTGTGGGAAGCGTCGGACGAAGACAGACGCAGGAAGTGACGCTCTTTTTTGAAAGAGGAATTGAAATGGTTGTGTCAAATCAGAACCTTGTTGGTCAAAACGCGCAGGAAGTTTCAACAACACCAACACCAACAGTATTATCATCACTTATCTGAGAAGCTCGGGAGAACAATAAAACGAACGAAGTTGAAACATGGAAAATGGTTCGATGTTTTGACAAAAACTGAAATGATATCGACACTCCATTAATTTTTTTGAAAACCAGAGCTCGACGGGTCGATGGTTTGTTCCCGTCGACTGTTCCCGTCAGCGGCGTTACAACAACACAGAAGATCAACGTAATACCATCGCCCACGTCGACATCTTGTCTCTACACGGCACGACTAGAAAATGGTACAAGAAACCGAAAAAGATCGTCGTTCATGGTCGCTATTACTCACGCATGTCTATCGCGAAACTACCTGCAATGCCATCCCACAATTTGTCACCTGAGTAGCCATCTGCATCAGTAGCGGAGCTCCAAGAACATCACTCGAGGAGGTCATTGCTGGTACGGAGGGAAATCCATTCTCACAGCTGATTTAGCAAAACGTCTTTAAAAAAAATCGACAAGGTGACAAGCAAAGAAAACCTCTTTGCAAAGACTGAGAGATTGAAAGAACAGTTGCAGCAGAGACAGAGAGATTGAAAGAACAGTTGCAGCAGAGACAGAGAGATTAAAAGAACAGTTGCAACAGAGACAGAGAGATTGAAAGAACAGTTGCAGCAGAGACAGAGATTGAAAGAACAGTTGCAGCAGAGACAGAGATTGAAAGAACAGTTGCAGCAGAGACAGAGATTGAAAGAACACTTGCAACAGAGACAGAGAGATTGAAAGAACAGTTGCAGCAGAGACAGAGATTGAAAGAACAGTTGCAGCAGAGACAGAGATTGAAAGAACAGTTGCAGCAGAGACAGAGAGATTGAAAGAACAGTTGCAGCAGAGACAGAGATTGAAAGAACAGTTGCAGCAGAGACAGAGACTGAAAGAACAGTTGCAGCAGAGACAGAGATTGAAAGAACAGTTGCAACAGAGACAGACATTGAAAGAACAGTTGCAGCAGAGACAGAGAGATTGAAAGAACAGTTGCAGCAGAGACAGAGATTGAAAGAACAGTTGCAACAGAGACAGAGAGATTGAAAGAACAGTTGCAGCAGAGACAGAGACTGAAAGAACAGTTGCAGCAGAGACAGAGACTAAAAGTACAGTTGCAGCAGAGACAGAGACTGAAAGAACAGTTGCAGCAGAGACAGAGAGATTGAAAGAACAGTTGCAACAAAAACAGAGATTGAAAGAGCAGTTGTAGCAGAGACAGAGATTGAAAGAACAGTTGCAGCAGAGGCAGAGAGATTGAAAGAACAGTTGCAGCAGAGACAGAGATTGAAAGAACAGTTGCAGCAGAGACAGAGACTGAAAGAACAGTTGCAGCAGAGACAGAGAGATTGAAAGAACAGTTGCAGCAGAGACAGAGACTGAAAGAACAGTTGCAGCAGAGACAGAGAGATTGAAAGAACAGTTGCAGCAGAGACAGAGATTGAAAGAACAGTTGCAGCAGAGTGAGAGCCAGCAACAGAAGGAAGTGTGCAAGGAAATCACTTACAGTCGCAAAGAGAAGAAATTGGAATCATTTTCTGGTGATCACAGGAAGGATGATGGAGAAGAATGCAAAATCGCCAACACTACCACATGTGCAACATTGTACATCAGTCATAGAACACGGATGTTCAGTGGTGGACTCAGTCATCTCCATGAACATGATCATGGTTGTTATCATTTTAGGATTTTATGTGCGTGTTTGCGAAATTTAATACTTGAACAATAATTATGTTCCTATTATGTATGTACCTTATGTTTTCACACCTTTTCAGACCTTTTATGCATCCCCCCTGTCCCAAATGTACGCATCACATGTTACTGTCACTGAACAAAAAGGGATATATATATATATATATATATATATATATATATATATATATATATATATGCGTGTTCTGTCTCTCTCTCTGTCTGTCTCTGTCTGTCTCTGTCTGTCTGTCTCTGTCTCTGTCTCTCTCTCTCTCTCTGTGTCTCTGTCTCTGCCTCACTCTCTCATTAGTGTGTTGGAGTTACGCGAAAGTCAGGCATCTGTTGTTTTTTTAAAGTCACACACACACACACACACACACACACACACACACACACGTGCGCTCTCGCGCGCACACACACACACACACACATATGTATATATAT
>NC_134887.1:4539347-4556847 GCF_041734735.1 Babylonia areolata
TGCTAGTATCCCTCTCTACTACAGCTTGAGTGGTGGTCTGGATGCTAGTTGATCTGTTGAGGCAAAAATAAACGAATAGATGAATAAATGAAAAAAAAGAAAAGATTCTGAAAAAAAAGCGTCCTAACAGCCAAACACAAAACGTGACAAACGTAACAGTGTCTGCCTAAGAAGCGAGAGAATCTGAACAGCACGGGATAGAATCCAAACACTTGCCAGTATTTCATCCTCCTCTACTAGAGCTTGAGTGGTGGCCTGGATGCTAGTATCTCTCTCTACTAGAGCTTGAGTGGTGGTCTGGATGCTAGTATCCCTCTCTTCTACAGCTTGAGTGGTGGTCTGGATGCTAGTATCCCTCTCTACTACAGCTTGAGTGGTGGTCTGGACGCTTGTATCCCTCTCTACTAGAGCTTGAGTGCTGGTCTGGACGCTAGTCCATCTGTTGAAGCAAAACCCCCCAAAAACCCAAGACATAAACAAAAAAGAATGGAAATAAATAAAATAAAATAAAATAGAACTTCCTACCAGTCAAACACAAAACGTGACAAACGTAACAGTGGTAGCTTGGAGGTAACAGTGGCCGCCGAAGAAGCGAGAGAATCTGAACAGCACCGGATAGAATCCCCACACTTGCCAGTTTTTACCCCCCCCCCTCCCCTCCCTACTAGACCATTAGCGATGGTCTGGACACTAGTCGATCTGTTAAGGCACAAAATAAATTAAAAAAAAAAAACAACCTAAAAAACACAACGAAACAACAACAACAAAAAAGCTTCCTACCAGTCAAACACAAAACGTGACAAACGTAACAGTGGTAGCCTGGAGGTAACAGTGTCCGCCGAAGAAGCGAGAGAATCTGAACAACACCGGATAGAAACCCCACACTTACCAGTCTCCCCCCCCCCGCCCCCTCCCCGCCCCTCTCTTCTAGACCTTGAGTGATGGTGTGGACGCTAGTCAATCTGTTGAGGCACAAAATAATTTTAAATGAATAAATTCACAAACACAACGAAACAAAAAAAAAAACAAAAAAAAGCAAAAAAAACAAACAAAAAAAACAAACTTCCTACCAGTCAAACACAAAACGTGACAAACGTAACAGTGGTAGCCTGGAGGTAACGGTGTCCGCCGAAGAAACGAGAGAATCTGAACAGCACGGGACAGAATCCCACACCCACCCTCCACTTTGAATGATGGACTTTGAATGAGACGATCAACAGGGGGTCCCGTGTGTCGTCGCATGCACTTAGCGCACGTAAAAGAACAAAGACAATACGGGTGGCGAGTCCTGTGAACAAACAACACCAGCCCGAATCGTTTTTTTCTTTTGTTCAGGCAGAGAACTCTGCCGTGTCAAAAAGTCATACAACACAATGCAGACAGCTGCGTGACAATGGAAACGTGGTTGTGTGCAGTCAGCGTACCTGTCACCACACCAGAGTTGTCATAAAACCTCTCTTTTCGGATCAGCCACAGTCAAGCAACAGGCGTCAACCTGTGTTTTTCAACCTGCCGCCTGTCTTTGAAACAGACGTATCAACGATCTAAAACGTTCGGGTCGTTGTTCAGAGAACCTCTTTTAATCGCAGTAACTGGTAACAATCAGCGCTTTGATCTTTTTTTTTCCGAGCTCAGGTTGATGATGTGGATACTTACATAGCGCCTATCCTCCCTCGGAGACCAAGCTATAAGCGCTTTACAAACACGGGGCCATTTGCACAACAGGCTGCCTACCTGGGTAGAGCCGACTGACGGCTGCAATCAGATTTCATGCACGCAGACATACACACTCAGTCAGGCATGTAACATTTTATGTGTATCATCGTTTTGTTTATTTACCCTCGCCTTGTGGGCAGCCATACTCGGTTTTCAGGGGTGTGCATGCTGGGTATGTTCTTGTTTCCACAACCCAACCGAAAGCTGACATGGATTACCTGATCTTTAACGAGCTTATTTGATCTTCCGCGTGCGTATACACACGAAGGGGGTTCAGGCACCAGCAGGTCTGCACATGATGTTGACCTGGGAGATCGGAAAAATCTCCACCCGTTACCGTTACCGAGATTCGAACCCGGGACCCTCAGATTGAAAGTCCAACGCTTCAACCGCTCGGCAACGGCGCCTGAGCGAGACATTCACAGGCCCTCAAAACATAACCTACATTACTATAATAATACAGAATTATATTGTCTCCTGTGGGATAGTGGGATAGCGGGAGGAAGGGGGGTGTCGGTTGGTTGGGTGGGGGTGTGGGCTGGGGTGTCTTTGAGTATAAATAGTCTTCTGGAAATTCTTTGCTAGAAATTTCCTCTGCTCTATTTGTTTCCGCCCTTTTTTCTTCGTCCTTAGCTATCGTTTATGTGGTGTAGCGTATATGGATTTGTCCGAACGCAGTGACGCCTCCTTGGGTAGTTAACTGAACTAAACTGAACTCGGTTGTGATATTGTAAATACAGGCGAGGGCGCTTGCTGAGTTATTTGCCTGTGTGAACCTTTTTAACAAAAACGCATTTCTTATGTCTTTGAAGTATTTTTGTATCCCCTTTTACAATTAAAAAAAACAACACATACACACACACACACACACACACACACACACACACACACACAAACACAATTGAGGATGATGAATTAAGTGGAAAGGTTTGCGTCCTCGTGTAACAAATCACTTTGTACATGTGTTGTCAGTGACAATTTTTGATATAGTATCTTTGTGCATGTTAATTTTGATGTTGTCTGTTGGAAAATGCGGACAATTTTCACGCAGGAACAAAAGGTTCCCAGCCGATGTTTTGTAGTGTGACATCTTGTGAAACACATGAATCTGACGTCATCCATGAAATACGTCACGCTCGCTTGGGACTGTCTCCAATTTCTGAACGGCGGGCTTGCCCTTGGTGAATTCGGGAGTGCTAAATGGCTTGCCCTTGGTGAATTCGGGAGTGCTAACTGGCTTGCCCTTGGTGAATTCGGGAGTGCTCACTGGCTTGCCCTTGGTGAATGCGGGAGTGCTAACTGGCTTGCCTTTGGTGAATTCGGGAGTGCTAACTGGCTTGCCTTTGGTGAATTCGGGAGTGCTAACTGGCTTGCCCTTGGTGAATTCGGGAGTGCTAACTGGCTTGCCCTTGGTGAATTCGGGAGTGCTAACTGGCTTGCCCTTGGTGAAATAGGGAGTGCTAACTGGCTTGCCCTTGGTGAATTCGGGAGTGCTAACTGGCTTGCCCTTGGTGAATTCGGGAGTGCTAACTGGCTTGCCCTTGGTGAAATAGGGAGTGCTAACTGCCTTGCCCTTGGTGAAATAGGGAGTGCTAACTGCCTTGCCCTTGGTGAAATAGGGAGTGCTAACTGGCTTGCCCTTGGTGAATTAGGGAGTGCTAACTGGCTTGCCCTTGGTGAAATAGGGAGTGCTAACTGGCTTGCCTTTGGTGAATTCGGGAGTGCTAACTGGCTTCAATATCAATATCAAGGCGTGCAGGCCTGACAAGGCCTTTTGCCCGCTTGAAGTGGGGGAAAAAAAATCCCCACATATGTCTGATGCATTTTTCAACACTGAGTGTGCAATGCTTGAAAAATCAATAAATATGTAAATGAGTTTTGTATTTAAAATTTTTTAAATGAATATCAAGATAATTTTTAAATGTATTCACTGTTCCTGCGGAAACAACGTCTTGTGACAAATTGTTTCAAACATTTGTTACTCTGTTAGTAAAGAAATGTGCAAATCTGGAAGTTTTAACTGAAACTTTTAATAGTTTGTATTTGGTGAATTCGGGAGTGCTAACTGGCTTGCCTTTGGTGAAATCGGAGTGCTAACTGGCTTGCCTTTGGTGAAATAGGGAGTGCTAACTGGCTTGCCTTTAGTGAATTCGGGATTACTAACTGGCTTGCCTTTGGTGAAATCGGACTGCTAACTGGCTTGCCTTTGGTGAAATAGGGAATCGGGAGTGCTAACTGGCTTGCCCTTGGTGAATTCGGGAGTGCTAGCTGGCTTGCCCTTGGTGAATTCGGGAGTGCTAACTGGCATGCCCTTGGTGAAATCGGGAGTGCGAACTTGTTTGCCTTTGGTGAATTCGGGAGTGCTAGCTGGCTTGCCCTTGGTGAAATCGGGAGTGCTCACTGGCTTGCCCTTGGTGAATTCGGGAGTGCTAGCTGGCTTGCCCTTGGTGAATTCGGGAGTGCGAACTTGTTTGCCTTTGGTGAATTGCCCTTGGTGAAATCGGGAGTGCTCACTGGCTTGCCCTTGGTGAATTCGGGAGTGCTAGCTGGCTTGCCCTTGGTGAATTCGGGAGTGCTAGCTGGCTTGCCCTTGGTGAATTCGGGAGTGCCAGAAACATTCCCGTTGGGAACAACGTCGTCTGGTTGTGGCAGACTGAGATAAGGGAGACGCTGGTCCGCTACCGTCCCAGGGGAAAGACTACCAGCTGAGGGAGAGCGGCCATGCCAAAGACCACCTGGAAGGGCGGACCACCCATCGGTGTGGTGCCCTGTGTACCATGGTGTCCGTCGGTGTGGTGCCCTGTGTACCATGGTGTCCATCGGTGTGGTGCCCTGTGTACCATGGTGTCCATCGGTGTGGTGCCCTGTGTACCATGGTGTCCATCAGTGTGGTGCCCTGTGTACCATGGTGTCCGTCGGTGTGGTGCCCTGTGTACCATGGTGTCCATCAGTGTGGTGCCCTGTGTACCATGGTGTCCATCAGTGTGGTGCCCTGTGTACCATGGTGTCCATCAGTGTGGTGCCCTGTGTACCATGGTGTCCATCAGTGTGGTGCCCTGTGTACCATGGTGTCCGTCGGTGTGGTGCCCTGTGTACCATGGTGTCCGTCAGTGTGGTGCCCTGTGTACCATGGTGTCCATCGGTGTGGTGCCCTGTGTACCATGGTGTCCGTCGGTGTGGTGCCCTGTGTACCATGGTGTCCATCGGTGTGGTGCCCTGTGTACCATGGTGTCCATCGGTGTGGTGCCCTGTGTACCATGGTGTCCATCAGTGTGGTGCCCTGTGTACCATGGTGTCCATCAGTGTGGTGCCCTGTGTACCATGGTGTCCATCGGTGTGGTGCCCTGTGTACCATGGTGTCCATCAGTGTGGTGCCCTGTGTACCATGGTGTCCATCGGTGTGGTGCCCTGTGTACCATGGTGTCCGCCAGTGGTGTGTCGGCGCCGAAGATGTGTGGGCAGCCGTCGTCGTAGTGTGTGAAGTTTCTTTTTGTTTATTTTGAGTGAGTTCGGAAACTAACAAGGCAAGGCAAGGCAAGGCAAGGCAAGGAGTTTATTTCGTGTGCCCCCTGGGGGCACTGAGACATTTCACACGTTCACCATCTACACACATCAAATGAATACAAAAAGAGTGATGTCAAAAACAAGAAGTAGGTGTAATAGCATTTATTTTTGTGGCACTTTGAATGTGTGGTTGAGATTGCGCGTGCGTGTTGTTGCTTGTGATGCTAGGGGAAGCAATTGCGTGTTGTTGCTTGTGATGCTAGGGGAAGCAATTGCGTGTTGTTGCTTGTGATGCTGGGGGAAGCAATTGCGTGTTGGTGCTTGTGATGCTAGGGGAAGCAGTTGCGTGTTGGTGCTTGTGATGCTAGGGGAAGCAATTACGTGTTGGTGCTTGTGATGCTAGGGGAAGGAGTTGCGTGTTTCTTATGAATATGATTTTATTGTGATCATCGCTCCTCAGTGTCAGTGAGTACAGTTCTGGATAGCTTAGCTGATCCCGTCACAGCAACTGTAAGCCAGAGCGTGAGAATCGGCTGGACCGGACGGGTCCTAGTGTTTCGAAGTTTGGCCTGTTGTCACACTGATGAGGTGAGGATATCTATGGTATTAACGTTAGGTCCTATTATTCTGATTATTATTTATAGATATTTGGTTCTTCATTATTTGTCAAAACATTTTGTATTTATTCTGGTTATGAATTGGATTACTTAATTTCACTATTTTAGTAAACGAATGAAAGGTGATCCGTGTCTGGGATTGTTTGGTTATTGTTCATTTCTACTGAATTGTCTTTGTAATTTCTATGGATCGATTCATCCAAATGATAAAGTGTTATATTTGTGTTGTCAAAATACTTTCATGCTGTACATTACAAATATAGTTTATGCAGTATTTATTATATTGTTTTATAAATATTTTTTGTATGTTTTATTAAATGGAGTTTATGTACTTTTTGTGCAGAGGCTCGCGCATTGTCGCGCATTGTCGCGCATTGTAGAGCGCATTGTAGCGCATTGTCGCGCATTGTAGAGCGCATTGTCGCGCATTGTAGCGCAATGTCGCGCATTGTAGAGCGCATTGTCGCGCATTGTAGCGCATTGTCGCGCGTTGTCGCGCATTGACGAAATTACGAGATCAGAATAGAGAAACTCTGTAAAACGATCTTGTGTGAGGTGTTTATTCCCTTTTCCTCCCCCTCCTGTTCTTCCTTACCCTCTTGAGGAAAACGCTGTTCCGAAGATAGAACCCACACCGAACAACTACAACATAGGCTCATTTGTTCAATCACTTAATATACACATTGACAAGTACTATTTCACTCATAATACAAAGAAACATACACACAAAAAAGCAACAACAACAAAAAAGCAAAAAAAGCGTATCAACAGACAAAACGTTGATAAAGAGAGCTGCGAATAGCAGAAACCAATGATTTAAGTTTTAACAGTATTCTTTTGTTTTTTTCAGAAAATAATTGGTGGAATTTAATGGTGTTTGGGCGGATTCTATAATACCTAGATAAACATTTTTGTCTGATGCTTTCCAAAAAATGAGCACACAAACAAATAGTGAAACTCATCAGCAATGACGTTTGTGGAACATTTATCACTGATTCTTTCATTTCTGGGTAAACTGTCAAAACGCAGTCTATTAACAGGCAAAGGATTATTAGTTGTTCAAAACTTAACTAACTCAACGAACTAACGAACGTTTATTTTCTTACAATCTTTACTTTGATTATATATTAATTAATATCATTAAGTGTTTTCGTTCTTCCAAAAAACAACAACAACAAAAAACAAAAAACAAAAAATCTAGATTCGCGTTTGTGTTGTGCTTTATGGTTCGAATGGAGTGCCAGATGAAAACGTTTAAAAAAAAAAAAAATCCGTTGCACCTCAGCACAGCCTAGTTTGATTTTTCCGTTTCCCAAAGTGCAGAACAAGTGTGTGAAGTGAGTGCTAAACACGGGACCTCAGTTTATCGCTTCATCTGAATGACGCTCAATTGGATTTTTTTTCTAGTCAAACTTGAGAGAAAGGGCGAAAGTGAGGAATCGAACCCAGACCCTCTCGGACGCTGTACTGGCAGATGACCATCTGAACCATTCTGCCACCTTCCTCCTTGACAGACACCTGCTTGAAACTGAAAGTGAAAAACTGAAAACTGAAACAAACAAAGCGACATACCACGTAAGGATAGCCATCGACAATGTCAGTTCTGATGCCCTGTCTATGATGGCAGCTGACAGCGTGCTGAGAGTGAGCCCCGTTATCAAAAGCACCATCAAAGCATCCACGTGTTTGAAGCTGTGGAGACCGCGTTTGGCCCCCTTTAATTCAAGGGCCGATTGTTGTGGTTGATGATAGCGCGTGTACTGCATCATGTGTCTCCACAGCTGCTATTCCGACAGCCTTCAATCCCAACTTTTTGCTGCTTTTAGAACCACGTGTGTAAAGAAAGCGAGTGTGTGCGTGTGTGTGTGTGTGTGTGTGTGTGTGTGTGTGTGCGCGCGTGTGTGTGTGCGCGCGCGTGCGCGTGTGTGTGTGTGTGTGTTGTGTGTGTGTTGTGTGTGTGTGTGACTGTGACTGTGTGTGTGTGTCTGAGTGTGTATGTTGTGTGTGCGTGTGTGTATGTGTGTGTGTGTGTGCTGTGTGTGCGTGTGTGTGTGTGTATGCTGTGTGTGCGTGCGTGTGCGTGTCTGTGTGTATGTATGTGTGTGTGTGTGTGCTGTGTGTGCGTGTGTGTGTGTGTATGCTGTGTGTGCGTGCGTGTGCGTGTCTGTGTGTATGTGTGTGTGTGTGCGTGTACTCTGTGTGTGTGTGTGTGTGTATGCTGTGTGTGTGTGCGTGTGTGTATGTGTGTGTGTGTGTGTGTATGCTGTGTGTGCGTCCGTGTGCGTGTCTGTGTGTATGTGTGTGTGAGTGTGTGTGTGTGCGTGCGTGCGTGCGAGAATGTGTGTGTGTGTGTGTGTGTGTGCTTGCGTGCATGCGTAGGGATGTGGAAAAATAAACACAGAGAGAGATAGAGAGAGTGAGAGAGAGTGTGATGTGTGTGTGCGTGTGCATGCGTGCGCGTTTGTGTGCGCGTACGTGCTTGCGTGCGTGCGTGTGAGTGTGGAAAAATAGAGAGAGAGAGAGAATGTGACAGAGGTGCCAATTATTTTCATCTTTAAATCATTTGAAACAACACGATTCATTTTCATCTTTAATTCCGTTGAAATACAGCAATCACAGTTTACCAATGAAAACGTAACACACGAAGAGAACGCGTGCTACTGGAGACGTTTAGCTGTTTTACCATACTGCAATGCTTTTAATCTGACTACACCCCAAATCAGTTCAGAAAAAAAAATCACAAACTGTTTTTCAGTTCTGCAGTACATTCACAACCCGAGATACCAGTTCAAATTTTGAAAATATATGGAATAATACATGTAACTTAAGAAGTACTGATATGGAATTAAAACTAATTAGACAGAGCAAAGAATTACGTAATTACATTGAAATACAATAAAGCGAAATACGTATTGAAGGTAAATGTTCTTTTTTTATGTAGTAGATGTGGAGCCTTGGAACTGACACTAGGACTGAAACCTAGACTCCAGCACAGAGATCTCACAGACATTTCAAGTGGAGATGGGCTGCCTTATACATTGTACACATATGACAGTCAGTTGTATCCGACTATGACCATCATGACAGCAGAGGAGGCAACTGCTGTCCCGACCATCTGGGTTGGAATTTGATTTGATTATAGTGGAGAGTGTCTCGTGCCCAAGTTACATTGCCAGCTCTCTGCGGCATGAGGGCTTCAGGACAGTGGGCGTTGGAATGCCCTATTCCACCCCCTCACCTCCAAAAAAAGGCCAACAACACTACAGCTCACTGTGGAAGTAAACCCCCCGCTGGAAAGTCCAGTCCTGGGGGTCGTTGGGAAAGGTGATCACCGCCCGCTGGTACCTCCCTTCACCGTCACCGTTCAGAAACCTCAGCGTCAGGAACAACGTCTCGTTCACACCGCCACCCATCGACAGGAAGCTACGCCCCCCCAACACCTCCCCCGCCAGAACGCCGCCACGGACCGTTTTGTGCAGCCGTGCAGACAGCTCGTTCAGCCTCAGCAACAAACCGTGTGCAGACCCTTCGCTCACCACCAGGTCTCCAATCAACCTGTTGCCGTACGAACCGAGGTAGGCCTGGGCATCCTTCCAGCTGCTGTCGCTCAGGGAAATGCTGGAGGAGTGGGTGGGGTTGGTGGAGGTGGAGGTGTCGGGGGCAGGGTGTGGCTGGAAGTCGCAGACGTTCAGAGGACTGAGCCAGGATTCCAGCCCCAGCACAAGATCCGTCAGGTGGAAGAGGATGGAGTTGCAGACGTGGAAGGCTTTCTGGTAGCCAGGTCCGTTGGTGGCAATGAAGATGCCAAGGTCAAGGTCGGGGATGAAGGCCAGGAGGGAGGTGAAGGCGAATATACCTCCGGGATGATAGACCACAGGGTATTCTGAGAGTGATAGACCACAGGGTATTCTGAGAGTGATAGACCACAGGGTAGTGATAGACCACGGGGTATTCTGAGAGCGATAGACCACGGGGTAGTGATAGACCACAGGGTATTCTGAGAGCGATAGACCACAGGGTAGTGATAGACCACAGGGTATTCTGAGAGTGATAGACCACAGGGTAGTGATAGACCACAGGGTATTCTGAGAGTGATAGACCACAGGGTAGTGATAGACCACAGGGTATTCTGAGAGTGATAGACCACAGGGTATTCTGAGAGCGATAGACCACGGGGTAGTGATAGACCACAGGGTATTCTGAGAGTGATAGACCACAGGGTAGTGATAGACCACGGGGTATTCTGAGAGTGATAGACCACAGGGTAGTGATAGACCACGGGGTAGTGATAGACCACGGGGTATTCTGAGAGTGATAGACCACGGGGTATTCTGACAGTGAAGGAGAGATGTGTATCACCGTTTGATGATGGCAATGATGGTGATGGTAATGATGATGATAATGGTGATGATGATGGTGACGATAATGGTGATGATGATGGTGATGATGATGAAGATGGTAATGATGATGGTGATGATGATGGTGGTGGTGGAGATGATGATGGTGATGATGATGGTGGTGGTGGTTTTGGTGATGATGGTGATGGTGATGATAATGATGGTGATGATGGTCGTGGCGGTGATGGTGACGATGGTAATGATGGTGACTTAGGCGATGATGATGATGAAGGTGATGATGGTAGTGATGAATGTGACGATGGTGATGATGATGGTAATGGTGGTGATGATGGTGATGTAGGTGGTGATGATGGTGATAACGATGGTGATGATGATGATGATGGTAGTGATGGAGATGATGACGATGATGATGATGGTAATGGTGGTGATGGTGATGATCGTGATAATGGTGATGGTGATGATAGTGGTTATGACGATAATGGTGATGATGGTGATGATAATGATGATGGTGATGATGATAATGGTGGTGGTGGTGGTGGTGATGATGATGATGATGATAGTGATTGAAATGATGATGATGATGGTGATAACGGTGATGATGGTGATGGTGATAATTGTGATGATGATAGTGATGACAGTGGTTATGGTGGTGATGATGGTGATGGTGATGATGATGACGGTGATGGTGATGTTGATAGTGATGATGATGTTGGTGGTGATGGTGATGATGATAGTGATGATGGTGGTGATGGTGATGATGATGATGGTTATGGTGATGATGGTGATGATAGTGGTTATGGTGATGATGATGGTGATGGTAATGATGATGGTGATAATGGTGATGGTGATGATCGTGATGGTGATGATGATAATGATGAGCATGATGGTAATGATAATGATGATGGTGATGATGATGATGGTGGTGACGGTGTTGATGGTGGTGATGTAGATGATGGTGATGATGATGGTGGTGATGGTGGTGATGATGATGGTGATGCTAATGATGGTGGTGATGGTGATGGAGATGATGATGGTGGTGGTGATGGTGATAGTGATGATGCTGATGATGGTGGTGATGGAGATGAGATGATGGTGGTGGTGATGATGATGATGATGGTGATGATGTTGATGATGATGATGATGATCATGGTAATTGTTCACAAACGCTCTATATGGTGATGATGATGGTGGTGATGATGATGGTGACGGTGATGATGGTGATGATTATGGTGGTGATGATGGTTGTGATGGTCATGACGGTAATGATGATAGTGATGATGATGATGATGGTGACGATGATGATGATGATGATGATGACGGTGATAATGGTGGTGATGGTGATGATGATGATGGTGGTGATGGTGATGATGGTGGTGGTGATGGTGATGATGGTGGTGGTGATGATGATGGTGATGCGGATGGTGGTGGTGATGGTGATGATGATGGTGGTGGTGATGATGGTGGTGATGGCGATGATGGTGGTGGTGGTGATGATGATGATGAAGATGAAGATGATGATGATGAACCGGGACCCTCACAAACACTGTATTAGGAGATAAGCGTCTTCTGCATTTGGCCACTTTCCCTCAAATATATTCAACATCCGTTCTCTCTCTCTCTCTCTCTCTCTCTCTCTCTCTCTCTCTCTCTCTGTGTGTGTGTGTGTGTGTGTGTGTGTGTGTGTGTGTGTGTGTGTGTGTGTGTGTGTGTGTGTGCATGCAGCAGTGACACAGAAGGTGAATTTGCTTTTCTGTCACCACACGGCAGCAGCTTTATTGATTATTTTCTTTTATCTGAAGATTTATAAGCAGGGTGTGATCTACACATTGATGATTCATGGCACCTACCAGTAGTGCAAAGGTGGAAACATAGTCAATGTAATGAGAAGAGTCAAAAACCAATTGAAAAGGGGGACTGCTCTGGTGAAATCAGGATTATCTGGAATGATGAGAAGTTGCAGATATATAAAGAGGAGCTACACAGCAATGATTTCAAAGACAGTCTGAGTGAAGCTATCGGTATGTTAGATTTGTGTTGATAGCGAGGTTGAATTGTTCACAAACGCTCTATATGGAGCTTTGGACTTTAGGAACCCCCCCCCCCCCTCCCAATGCGTTCATTGCCAGAGTAGTTGGATAGTTATTAAAATGTATTGCGGGTGTCAGCAAAGTTTGGAGAAATAAAAAGAAAAAAAAGGAAGAAAAATAGGGTACAGCGTGTACTGGATGTACCCACGATATTCATCAAAATCGGGGTGGATTTTATTTGCAATAGTCTCAAGCTATAATCTAAGAAAGAATTTAATGACTGATTTGATATAGAATGCAGGCAGCAGAAGAAACGGGTCAGAAGACTCCTTAAGAGATTCCAAAGATGTAAGACAGAAAGCGTTAAGAATCAGTGGAAAAGAAGACTATGTCAAGGAGAGGAAGGATTATGTTAAGCAAAAAAGGACAAAGAAAGGAGCGTACGAAGAAGAAAGAAGAGAAAAATTAAGAAACTGCGTTCATGACCCTAAGCTGTTCTGGTCAATAATAAGATCAGTTAACCGGAAAGCAGTGGTTTATAATGACATTAGCTCCGAACAGTGGTATATCCTGATAATAGTTCTGACCAGGAAGAAGTAATGACGGAAGAAGCGGTAGATGTGGAGGAAGAACATCTGTTCAATGACCCAATATCAGAACAGGAAATCATAACGAGTATAAAAAAAAACTGAAATCGGGTAAAAGTGCTGGTCCAGATTATATTATCGGCGAAATGCAAAAAAATTCAAACAGTTATATTATGAAATTTCTAGTTACCCTGTTTAACAAATTATTTGAAAGTGGAACATCTCCGTTGGTCTGGGCAAAATCCATTATTGTGCCTATACATGAAAAGGGAGACACAAACAACCCGGACAATTACAGAGGAATACCCTTGACAAGTACAATTAGTAAAGTGTATACAAACATTTTAAATCGAAGATTTTAAGAATGGACAGAATTAGAAGAAAACATTATAGAGGAACAGGCGGGCTTTAGAACAGGTTATAGTACTGTCGACCATATATCTACTATACGCTTTAGTCCAAAAGCATCTTTTATGTAAGACTAAGCTATACGTAGCATTCGTAGACTTCACAAAAGCATTTGATTCTGTGAACAGAAACATCCTGTGGAGTACTCTAAGAAAAAGCGGGGTCCATGGAAAGTTTTACATGGCTGTTAAAAGCATCTACTATTCTGTACTTGTATGTATTCGGGCTTTTTTCAGTGTCCAAGAGGGGTTAAACAAGGTTTTATGCTAAGCCCACAGTTGTTTCCCTTTTTCATCAATGAATTAGCAGTGGAGTTATAAAAGAAGGGTAGACATGGAATATAAATGACACCTGGCGCAACAGAATTGTTCTTTATGCTATTTGCTGATGATGTTGTTCTATTGTCTGACACACCCACAGAGTTACAAAATCAATTAAATGCCCTTAAGCAAGAAACAGACAGACTACAACTAACAGTAAACCTCGATAAGACCAATATTATAGTTTTCCGCAATGGAGGTCATCTTTCGACTCATAAAAAATGGTGCTATGGTGATAGGGAAATAAAAGTAACCAATACATATAAATATTTAGGAATGTTATTCACAACAAAGTTGAGTTTGACGTCTGTGTGGGATGAAGCAAATAGAAAAGGGAAAAAAAGGTGTAATCCAAAATTATAAAATCACTCAGGAGACTGCATTCGACTGACGCACAACTTTTTTGGAAACTTTTCGACACACAAATAACTAAATGGAAAAGGTGCATACATTTGCAATGAACGCTTTCTTGGTATCCCATTACACTCATCAAATACTATAATGTATGGCGAAACCGGCAGATACCCATTGCATATTAGATCAATTGTAAAATGCATAAAATATTGGCTTAAACTAACAAGACTGCCAACATCACTATTGTGTAGACAAGCATACGAGATGCTGCTGCTGCAAGAGGAGAAGGGCAAACAGAACTGGGTATTCCACATCAAGAAAACACTAACAGAACATGGATTCGGTCTTGTTTGGATGTGCCTAGGAGTAGGGCACGAGAGGGGCTTTGTATCGCAATTTAAAGATAGACTTATAGCATGTTACAAACAAAACTGGTACATAAATGTTTCTATTCATTTATATTTTTTTTTTCAAACAGGGAAGTATATGAAGATCGTAACAAATAGATGGCATAAAATCTGCTTTGCGAAGCTCAGATTGAGAGCACTTGGACTGAATGCCAGCAGTTTCAGTTTCAGTTTCAGTAGCTCAAGGAGGCGTCACTGCGTTCGGACAAATCCATATACGCTACACCACATCTGCCAAGCAGATGCCTGACCAGCAGCGTAACCCAACGCGCTTAGTCAGGCCTTGAGAAAAAAAAAAGAGAGAAAAAAAAGGTGAATAAATAATAGATACGCTTACATAAATAAATAAATAAATAATAATTATGATATAAAAAAGGTAGCAGTAATGGTAATAATAATAAAATAATAATAATAATAAATAAATAAATGAACAAGACAACAATGATGATAAATAAGCAAATAAATGCCAGCAGAAGATGGTTTGATTCAGACGGAGCAACTTCTTGCCCATTGTGTGGCGAAAGCCCAGAAGGTGAAAATCATTTCATATTTAACTGCAAAAGATACGATGAATTGCGAAAAAAACTGTACCCTTTTCAACACAGCTCCAGCGCAGAGAAAAGATTTGTTCGGTAAATTGATGACAGAAAATGAAGATATGATACCTTCACTTGCAAAATATGTATCTGAGGCAATAAATATGCGGAAAACGTCCATCTTCGGGTCCAAACACTCATTAGCAAAATAAAAATTAGTATAGGTAAAGAGGAAGGGCTACATTTGGATGGTCAATCTCGACACTGTAATTATGAAATGTGTTCGTATTGATATATATGTTTCGATGATACAGGCTTAGATTATTATTATATGTTTTATGTGTACTTTGTTTTGTGTTCGTATTGATATGTGTCGATGTCCCATTAGTATTAAAAACTAGTATGGGTTCTATGAGGAAAAAACATAGATAAAAAGGAAGGGCTACATTTGGATGGTCAATCTTGACATTGTAATTATTTGATGTGTTCGTATTGATATGATAGGTTTTGATGTTGAGGCAGGTTTTGATGTTGAGGCATAAATAATTATTTCAGAATTTATATATACTTTAGTATGTGTTTGTATTGATATGATGTGTGTCGATGCTGTATGCGTAAATATTTATTATATGATTTATCTGTAATTTATTTTCTGTGTACTGTCCAAACCTTGGAGACGAACGACCGAAAAAAAAGCACATTACCCCCCTGTCACGTGTACTTTATTAAGCTAATGACAAAGTGCCAAAGTGTCGCAAATCTCTTATTAGTTTATGTTGTTTCAATTTGGTTGTTTTTTTCTTTGTTATATTTTTATATATTCTGCACCATTTTGTTCTGGTTAGTACATACTGTGTCACCAGAGCTTTTCAACAAATGACATTAACCATTTCACTCTCTCTCTCTCTCTCTCTCTCTCTCTCTCTCTCTCTCTCTCTCTCTCTCTCACGGCGATGACTTGCGCTCCACACTGTTTAAATAATTGCCCCTGTACTCCCTACCTCTCACTCCCCGATCCCCCGACCCACCCACTTGACACGTGCAAAATGGCCGAGTCATTAAAATCTTTCTCTCTCTCTCTCTCGACAAAAGCATGATATGATTCGAAATGCTTGAACAATGTTTCGATAATCTTTTTGTAGAAAAACAGAAACATCCAAACAAATGAATTTTACATTTGAATCTAATCCAGTTGTTCAAAAAGTATTCATTTTTTGGATTTTTGTTGTTGTTGTTTTATTGTATTTTTGTTCCAGCCAAAAACGTTTCCTGCATTTGTAGCGCCACTCACCTCTGTAGACGGCCGTGAACCAAGCGAGGCCATAACCAACGTCAGAATACAGCACAGGAAACTGAGGTCTGTGCAGAAAGTGCCCGTCCTTTCTGGGCAGTAGAACTTCCGCTGTTTGCATTTTCTGTACGGCTTTCTCTGGAAGGACCCTGGCGCCGTCTGATGTCACGCCATGGTGCAGGAGCACGTGCATCCAGTGACTCATGTCGTCAGCTGATGACACCATTCCTCCACACGATCTGTAGGCACTGACGCTGCAAGCAAGGCAGTGAACTGTTTTTCAGTTAGGCAGTTTGGGATGGATGCTGACCATTTACAATGCAGGTATGTAAAAAGCGATGTCAAAGTTCAATCTATCTATCGATCTATCATTTTCCAGACGATTCCAAACAAACAAGGAAGGACAAGTTTGTGAAGAATGGTTCAGTCTCTGATTGGTTGTAAATGAAACGAACCATAATTACACATCATACAGTTGGTGTTTAAACTTCGTAGGGCCTGTAATGAAGCTTGGTCAGAAAGAAACCACATACTACCCTTACTCTGTATAAAGGGAAGTATCAAGCTCTACAAACCACATACTACCCTTACTCTGTATAAAGGGAAGTATCAAGCTCTACAAGCTTTCCTCCAGCTTCCATATAGGTAGTGGCTAAGTCATTCGTCTTCATCTCTGGATCGACGAGTGTAGTGTGCTCCATCTTCATTGGCTGAAGCAAGCGCGTGCGCAGCAGCTCCTCCCATGAAGCCCCGCCCAACACCTCGGCGACACGCCCAGCCAAAGTGTACATGAAGTCGTTGTAGGCGTAACCATCACGAAAGGGGGCGGATGTCGGCAAGTGTCTGATTCTCCTGAAAGAAAGAAGACGGGTTCGCACAAAGTTAAAGACCACTTGGAAAATGGTTCTCTTTTCTTCTTGTGTGTATAATTGTGTGATTGTATAGATATCTGCATCGATTATTTGTAACCTTTTAACGTCTAGGAGGAAGGTGGCAGAATGGGTAAGACGCTCATATGGCAATTCAGTATACTTTGAGGGTGTGGGCTCCATTCCTGCTCTCACCCTGTCTCCCACCTTTGACTGGGAAATCACTCAGCGTCCAGTCACTCGGGTGAGACTAGATCATGAGTGCACCACGCGCTTGGCGCACTGAAATAGAACCCATGTCTACAAAAGTGTCGTCCTCTGGCTGAAATTCTGGAGGAAAAAATCCACTCAGACGCGTACACAAATATCCATACATGCACTCAAGGCCTGACCAGCATGCTGTGTTCGCTACTGTCAGGCATCTGTCAGGCAGATGTGATGTGGCACAAGTGGATTTGTTCGAACGCAGTGACGTCCCCTTGAGAAACTGACACTGAAAACTGAGT
>NC_134887.1:4559347-4564347 GCF_041734735.1 Babylonia areolata
ACTCAACTCTGCCAGTGGATGCTGTGCAACAAGCATTACAAACTGCCGTCATCGGTTGGTAATAAACCCTGGGTTGAAAACTAGTAAAGCACAAGCCTTGCCTCACATTTTGGTACACCTTCCAAAGCGGAGTATGGCTGCCTATACATGGCAGGGTAAACACGGTTATAGACATTGAACATATGCCACTCGCACAAAGGAGAGAACGTGGGAAGTTTGGACTCACGAACAGCAGAAGAGGAAGAAAAGAAACACAGGATTTGGTTGTGTTTGGCGACAGTGCATTCACACACGACATGAAGTAGGTGGGGAGATGTCTGGCTAGCCCAATCCTCTCCTTCCACCGTTTTGACCTACCCTGACTGTTTTGACCTACCCTGACTGTTTTGACCTTCCCTGACCGTTTTAACCTCCTCTGACCGTTTTAACCTCCCCTGTTTTAACTCCCCTGACCGTTTTAACCTCTCCTGTTTTATCCTCTCCTGAGAGTTTTAACCTCCCATGACTGTTTTGACCTCCCCTGACTGTTTTGATCTCCCCTGACTGTTTTGACCTCCCCTGACCGTTTTAACCTCTCCTGTTTTATCCTCTCCTGAGAGTTTTAACCTCCCATGACTGTTTTGATCTCCCCTGACTGTTTTGACCTCCCCTGACCGTTTTAACCTCCCCTGTTTTAACTCCCCTGACTGTTTTAACCTTCCCTGACCGTTTTAACCTCCCCTGTTTTATCCTCTCCTGAGAGTTTTAACCTCCCCTGACTGTTTTAACCTCCCCTGACTGTTTTAACCTTCCCTGACTGTTTTAACCTCCCCTGACTGTTTTGACCTCCCCTTACTGTTTTGACCTGCCCTGACTGTTTTGACCTGCCCTGACTGTTTTGACCTCCCCTGACTGTTTTGACCTCCCCTGACTGTTTTGACCTCCCCTGACTGTTTTGACCTCCCCTGACTGTTTTAACCTTCCCTGACTGTTTTGACCTCCCCTGACTGTTTTGACCTCCCCTGACTGTTTTAACCTTCCCTGACTGTTTTAACCTTCCCTGACTGTTTTAACCTCCCCTGACTGTTTTGACCTCCCCTGACTGTTTTGACCTTCCCTGACTGTTTTGACCTGCCCTGACTGTTTTGACCTCCCCTGACTGTTTTAACCTTCCCTGACTGTTTTGACCTGCCCTGACTGTTTTGACCTCCCCTGACTGTTTTGACCTCCCCTGACTGTTTTGACCTCCTCTGACTGTTTTAACCTCCCCTGACTGTTTTGATCTCCCCTGACTGTTTAAACCTCCACTGACTGTTTTAACCTTCCCTGACTGTTTTGACCTCCCCTGACTGTTTTAACCTCCCCTGACTGTTTTGACCTCCCCTGACTGTTTTAACCTCCCCCGTTTTAACCTGCCCTGACTGTTTTAACCTCCCATGACTGTTTTGACCTCCCATGACTGTTTTAACCTCCCATGACTGTTTTAACCTCCCATGACTGTTTTAACCTTCCCTGACTGTTTTAACCTTCCCTGACTTTTTTAACCTCCCATGACTGTTTTGACCTCCCATGACTGTTTTAACCTCCCCTGACCGTTTTAACCTTCCCTGACTGTTTTAACCTGCCCTTACTGTTTTAACCTCCCCTGACTGTTTTAACCTCCCCTGACTGTTTTGACCTTCCCTGACTGTTTTAACCTGCCCTTACTGTTTTAACCTCCCCTGACTGTTTTAACCTCCCCTGACTGTTTTGACCTTCCCTGACTGTTTTGACCTCCCCTGACTGTTTTAACCTCCCCTGACTGTTTTAACCTCCCCTGACTGTTTTGACCTCCCCTGACTGTTTTAACCTCCCCTGTTTTAACCTCCCCTGACTGTTTTAACCTCCCCTGACTGTTTTGACCTCCCCTCACTGTTTTAACCTCCCCTCACTGTTTTAACCTCCCCTGACTGTTTTGACCTCCCCTCACTGTTTTAACCTCCCCTCACTGTTTTAACCTCCCCTGACTGTTTTGACCTCCCCTGACTGTTTTAACCTCCCCTGACTGTTTTAACCTCCCCTGACTGTTTTGACCTCCCCTCACTGTTTTAACCTGCCCTTACTGTTTTGACCTCCCCTGACTGTTTTGACTTCCCCTGACTGTTTTAACATCACCTGACTGTTCTAACCACCCCTGACCGAAGAGAAATACCTATTCACATCTGGGTTGAGAAAAGGTGAGCATGTCTGTTCCCCCACGTCTAGGGGAAAGTTTCTTTCCCAAGGAGACAACACCATCCAAAACCGGGGCCTCCAACCCTGATCACTGGTGAACAACTGATCAGTTCAACGAAGTAACCGCCTCGGACATGGCGCCTCGTTATCGTGTAAACAATCAGAGCAACGACAGTACCCTTCACAAACATACGGACAACTTAGTTAAAAAGTGTAGGCAGAGTTCCGGCATTTTTTGATGAGGTTCAAGTTTTGTAAATGATCACAGGTAGTAAGTCGTGTTTCACTACTCAGTAAGTACTGAACAAACTGTTCCACGATACATACAGTGCTTTGGATCACTACTCAGTAAGTACTGAACAAACTGTTCCACGATGCATACAGTGCTTTGGATCACTACTCAATCAGTACTGAACAAACTGTTCCACGATGCAAACAGTGCTTTGGATCACTACTCAATCAGTACTAAACAAACTGTTCCACGATACATACAGTGCTTTGGATCACTACTCAATCAGTACTGAACAAACTGTTCCACGATGCAAACAGTGCTTTGGATCACTACTCAATCAGTACTAAACAAACTGTTCCACGATACATACAGTGCTTTGGATCACTACTCAATCAGTACTGAACAAACTGTTCCACGATGCAAACAGTGCTTTGGATCACTACTCAGTACTGAACAAACTGTTCCACGATGCATACAGTGCTTTGGATCACTACTCAATCAGTACTAAACAAACTGTTCCACGATGCATACAGTGCTTTGGATCACTACTCAGTAAGTACTGAACAAACTGTTCCACGACGCAGACAGTGCTTTGGATCACTACTCAATCAGTACTGAACAAACTGTTCCACGATGCAAACAGTGCTTTGGATCACTACTCAGTACTGAACAAACTGTTCCATGATGCAAACAGTGATCTGGATCACGACAATGGTTAGAACGACTGCTGCAGAACACTGACAGGTGAGGCAGTCTGTGAACGACGTTGGCAAACTGTCGTTGTCTTAGTTTTCAAATCATCTGAATCTTACTGGCGGCCCCAGAGCAGAACGGGACAGGTGTTGGGATCCAGTGGTCACCAGTGATGGGTGATCCTGGCCTGGTTACAGCATGGTGGTCTGTCCTTGGGAAAGGCGCTCAGAGTTTCCTCACTCCACGCAGGTGTGAATCGTTACTATCACTTCAGTTCTGGGGAGGTTAACTCACTCAGTACGGCCAGTCCTCTCTTCTCCTCTACACAGACCCCTCGGATGTCCAGTGGGTGTCTGAATGACCTAACCTTTAGTTTCCGTCGTCAGAATTGTGGTATCTTTGTCAACATTCACCTCTTCAGTATAAGAGCCTTCCGCTTGCAATATTTTGATGATGGTAATTGGGGTGAAACGCTGTTAACGTCGTCTCTTTCGCCGTTCGTATGGAGAGAGTTAAAACGACAGAAAGGGACGATCGGGTCCCGTCTTCCTGTACCGACCTCTGAACACAGTGGGTATAAACTCATGTCCCTGATGGCCGCAAAAGGCTATGGAAAACCTGTAACACTTTTCTGATAAAACCTTCAAGGCAGTTCTGAAAGAATTAACACTTCCCCACACGTACTGACCCCGAGGTCTCGTTGAGGAGCAAGGCCAGCAGACTGACGGTGAAGGCCTTGGTCAGGGACCCCACCCCAAACAGGCTGGCACTGCTTACCGGACGTCCGCTGGACACGTCCTCCACCCCGTACCCCTCTGTCCACCTCTCCTCCCCCCTCACCACGGCCAGGGACAGCCCGGGTATCTGGGAGCAAGCCATGGCCGTCTGGATGAACTCATGGATCTGACCAGTCTCTTCCGCTGTGAAGATCGCTCCCCGGGTGGCGATGGGAGCTCCGCACAACACTAGGAGCAAGCACGCAGAGCATGATGGACGTGTCATCGTCACGCTGTGGTCCTTCTTTGTGTGGGGATTTTCTTTTTTTGTGGGGGAATCGACGATGATTTACATGCTGCAGCTGTTGTTGTGGTGTGTGAGGGCGGGGGTGGTGGGGAGGGGTGGGGGGGCGTGGGGGGGCGTGGGGGGTGGGAGGGGGTGAGGGGGGCGGGGGGGGGGGGACTGCAACTGTTGTTTTCTTTTAGGGGTAGGGGGAGGAGATTGGATGGAGGGGGGGTCCTGGTTAAGGCTGTGATACACTCATCGCACGATCAGTCCAGCAGGCAGAGTGTGTCACACAGGTGTGTGACATGTGGTCAGCCAACCTCGGTCAGACAGCGCGACGGGTGGCGTTCCCATTCACCTGTTTCCGGTTCGTCTCCGAAAATAGTGATCCTGGTTCGCCTATTCCTGATTCGTCTCGTCCTGATTTGCCTATTACTTACACAGTGATCCCAATTCGCCTATTCCTGAATCGCCTATTTCTTATTCGTCTCTTCCTGATTTGCCTATTGCTTACGCAGATATCCCAAGTCGCCTATTTTCGGTTCGTCTTTTCCTGATTCGTCATTCGCTTATATAGTAATCTGATTCGCCTATTTCCTATATCCTGATTTGCCTATTACTTACATAGTGATCCCAATTCGCCTGTTTCTGATTCGTCTCATCCAGTTTCGACTATCACTTACAAAATGATCCTGAATCGCCTATTTTCGGTTCGTCTCTTCCTGATTTGCCTATTACTTACACAGTGATACCAATTCGCCTATTTCTGATTCTTCTCTTTCTGATTTGCCTATTGCTAACATGGTGACCCCAGTTCGCCTATTTTCGGTTCGTCTCTTCCTGAATCGCCTATCACTAATGTAATGATCCTGATCGTTTG
>NC_134887.1:4569347-4586847 GCF_041734735.1 Babylonia areolata
TTGATTTTCAAAAATGATGATTTCTAAGTAATAATATCAATCATGATGATAGAAATAATAATAATAATAATAATAATAAATAACAAGAAGAAGAAGATCATTTGTTTTCTGCCTTATATCATCATCTTTAATGAACAGACTATAAATGAAAAAACGAACGAACATTTTCTTCTCTTTTCTTCTTCTTTTATTTTAGGGAAAAGGAAACAGCAAGTGTCAGGACACACCCACAGCCTGCAATATGTTATCCGTTCCTGTACCTCTGATGGCCTGAATCGTATTCAATGTCTCCGACTAGGAGAACTTCATTCTGTGCTATCTCCCCATTCACTACACATTGGTGCTCCAGATAATGCTGAAGCGATACATCCTGATTCAGTCCCCCGTCTTCAGAGACAGAACACCTGGAATTACTTCATTAGTTTTCGTCAGACACATCATAAAACTGAAATCTGAGCCTTAGCTCTCCAGTAGATCTTTTTTTTAAAGGTGGAATATATCTGTTTATCCACTAAATTAGCATTACAAAACACAGGTAACTGACTGCGTTTCCATAATGGTTTACCAGTTATTGCAGTTTTTTAAGCTGTGGAAACTAGACAAACCAGTATCACATCAGAAATGAAACTGCTTCCCTTGGATTATTTCACAGAATATTATACATGCTGTACACATTTTCAATACAAAATGACATATTAAAATAATGGAAGAGGAATTACCATCATGCAGTGTGTATAAAAAACATTATTTACACAATGAAAACGTCCATGGAAGAGAGAATTACCATCATGCAGTGTGTACAAAAAAAACATTATTTACACAATGAAAACGTCCATGGAAGAGAGAATTACCATCATGTAGTGTGTGCAAAAAAAACATTATTTACACAATGAAAACGTCCATGGAAGAGAGAATTACCACCATGCAATGTGTACAAAAAACATTATTTACACAATGAAAACTTCCATGGAAGAGGGAATTACCATCATGCAGTGTGTACAAAAAAACCCATTATTTTCACAATGAAAACGTCCATGAAGAGGGAATTACCATCATGTAATGTGTACAAAAAACATTATTTTCACAATGAAAACGTCCATAGAAGAGGAATTACCATCATGCAGTGTGTACAAAAAAACCCATTATTTTCACAATGTAAACGTCAATGGAAGAGGAATTACCATCATGCAGTGTGTACAAAAAACATTTACACAATGAAAACGTCCATGAAGAGGGAATTATCATCATGCAGTGTGTACAAAAAACATAATGTACACAATGAAAACGTCCATGAAGAGGAATTACCATCATGTAATGTGTACAAAAAAACCCATTATTTTCACAATGAAAACGTCCATGAAGAGGGAATTACCATCATGTAATGTGTACAAAAAACATTATTTTCACAATGAAAACGTCCATAGAAGAGGAATTACCATCATGCAGTGTGTACAAAAAACATTATTTTCACCATGAAAACTTCCATGGAAGAGGGAATTACCATCATGCAATGTGTACAAAAAACATAATGTACACCATGAAAACTTCCATGGAAGAGGGAATTGCCATCATGCAGTGTGTACACACACACACACACACACACACACACACACACACACACACACACACACAAATAAATTACACAATGAAAACATCAATGCAAATAGTGTCAAATTCTTTAATTACATTGTGAACTCAATCATGATCACGGAAAATAACTGATTATACAGTGACATTATTTTTCATAAGATTTTTTTTTTTTTAAATGAGAAGGAAAGGAAAAGGCTTCTTGTAAAACAGCATGAACAATTAACAAAGCCCTGACTGACGCATTATTTACATGATCACATTAAATGACATCAGATAATGATGACAAATGCTGGGAGCAGCGAACTAAGTTCATAAGTGGCATTTACACGTGATGCAGCGAAATCAGTCTCCTTCAGACGTAGACCCACGCTCGCAAAAAAGTCCAGCGATGTATTTATTTATTTATTTACTTATTCATTAATCTATTTATTCATTCATGATCCAACTATTTATTTGGCAATGTAACCAACACACAAAGAAACCCGGGTTCGAAGTAAAATACCTCTGTCACGTTTGGGGGGGGGGGGGGGGGGGAGGGGTATGTGACGAATGCGATTATATCATTCTGTCACATTTTGTTTGTGGCTCTTTTGCGTGTGTTTGCGTGCAGGGTGCTTTCTGTTTTGTATGTGCGGGGCTTCCTGTTTTTTCATTGGTCGTAATTACAACAGGAAATTGAACCGGATCCTGTGATGTTTATGAAATGGTATTCACTCAGTTTTCAGTTCAGTTCCTACCTGACTGCCAGGCCATTAACATCTCTGCCAGGAATGGCTTGAAGAGGAGCTTCTTTTATTTGCTGTGTTTTGCTGCTTGGGCAGGTTGGTGAAATATTTAATAATATTGTGAAGCAACTAATTGTGGAAAAAGACTGAATTTATTTTTGAGCTGCTGTGGTGTTATGTTTTATAAGGATAGTCTGCTATCTGGTTTGGATAGCAAGAGAAAGATAACTGTGTTTTGAACTTAGGAGGTAGGAATTTTACGTCATTCCTGAATTACGTCATGGCTTTGACTGCCTCCACTTGCTGAACGGCTGGCTTGATTTGTTACAGTCGTGAGTGAATAACTAGATTATTGTACCAGCGGAAGTGTGGCTTCATCCCCCGAGACAAACCGCGGAGACGATGAACGGTTTCTACGCCGTGGTCCTAACGTTAGACGGCTCCAACGCCATGATGTAACGAGCCGGCTCCTACGCCAACACTCTATGCAACTCCTGCGTCACGCCAGAGCTGGGCAGTGAGAACTTCGTCACGTGCCACGCCAGAGCTGGACAGTGAGAACTTCGTCACGCGCCACACCACAGCTGAGCAGTGAGAACTTCGTCACGCTGGGCAGTGAGAACTTCGTCACGCGCCACGCCACAGCTGGGCAGTGAGAACTTCGTCACGCGCAGTGATAACTTCGTCACGCGCCACGCCACAGCTGGGCAGTGATAACTTCGTCACGCGCAGTGATAACTTCGTCACGCGCCACGCCACAGCTGGGCAGTGAGAATTTCGTCACGCGCAGTGATAACTTCGTCACGCGCCACGCCACAGCTGGGTAGTGATAACTTCGTCACGCGCCACGCCACAGCTGGGCAGTGAGAATTTCGTCACGCGCAGTGATAACTTCGTCACGCGCTACGCCACAGCTGGGCAGTGAGAATTTCGTCACGCGCAGTGATAACTTCGTCACGCGCCACGCCACAGCTGGGCAGTGAGAATTCGTCACGCGCAGTGATAACTTCGTCACGCGCCACGCCACAGCTGGGCAGTGATAACTTCGTCACGCGCAGTGATAACTTCGTCACGCGCCACGCCACAGCTGGGCAGTGATAACTTCGTCACGCGCAGTGATAACTTCGTCACGCGCCACGCCACAGCTGGGCAGTGATAACTTCGTCACGCGCCACGCCACAGCTGGGCAGTGATAACTTCGTCACGCGCAGTGATAACTTCGTCACGCGCTACGCCACAGCTGGGCAGTGAGAATTCGTCACGCGCAGTGATAACTTCGTCACGCGCCACGCCACAGCTGGGCAGTGAGAATTCGTCACGCGCCACAGTTGATGGATACTAGAGATGTTATATCTTTAGAAAAAAAAAAATTCTCGAGTAGAACAATGTTGCCAAGGTTTCAAATTTTTTTATATGCTGTATGGCAGAAGCTGTATAGCTGGGAAGTACAAAGAATGCAAAAACAAAATTCATGGGGCATTTGAATATTAAACTGAAGCCAGAGAAAAGGGATACTAGGAATATGCTTTACGAATTATGTTAAAGACCGTGTTAAAATTCATTATGTACACAAACTGTCTGAATTTTCGGCTCTGTTCAAAATATGGATAAGAAAAAAAAAAAAAAAAAATCAAACCTAAAGAACGCGTTGCCGTATTGAAATAACTAGTTTCTCCAAACTTATTTACATGGATTTTACAACCATATTCTCTAGAAGATTTCATAAAGGATTGTCAGAAAATGTGATTTCTGTTTGTCTGGAATGACAGAAGAGATAAAATGAGCAGAAAGACAGCACTAAAAAGCGTACAGAAAGGAGGTACAAACATACTTGATAAAAGGGCACATACAGAAGCATGGTGAAAAAAATTCAGAACTTTAAAACACAAATGAAGAAATACTAAGCAACTGAAAAGTTGCCATTTTAAATGGTTAAAACGAATTCAGTCGAAAATATCAAATATGTACTTTTTAATTTTTTTTTTTTACAACGGTTGCTTGAGGGCAATTAAGAAATATATTCAACAGGTATACCTAAATGTACCAACAAGTCAGAGTGTACATGATATATCATGGGCATTAAAAATAAAATATTCTATATCTCAGGGTTCACGGAGATACTATGACGTTTTGACATCTGAAGATCCACTCCCTAATTCTTGTCATAACTGGTCTGAAAAACTGGGAACAAACATGTGTTAGATTAATGATTCAATGAAATAGAATAAGAAAAACAAAAGATAAAACTAAGATGGATACAACTTTGTATATTACACACAATCGTTCAGACAAATGTAGTTTTCAAAGAAACGGGATTGGTAAACAGTAATAAGTGTGACTTTTATTTTGAAGTTACAGATTGTAAAGAGGTGTTGAATCAAGACGATTTTGGTTCAGCCTAGAAGATTTGCTAAAAACAAAATGTGAAAATATAATAATTTTGGTTTCAAATAATGTATGTTTGAGTGGAATGGATACTTTCCTCTAATTGATGATTGTTTTAAATGATTTATTCCTAGTAGTTTTCCTCAGAATACTATGATTGTATGTGATCATGTGGTGTTTTTTTGTTTCTTCTTTCTTTTTTGTTGTTTTTTTTTTTTAATGTGTTTCATCTATTCTGTCCCTACTTGCTTTCTCATGTATATATTTACGTAACATTTCTATGCGTTATCAAAATGGGAAAAAAAAGGTAAACAAAAGTATGCTATGAACAAATAAAAAGTATAAACAAGTAACAGTTAGTCGAGTGGTCACTGAAGCGCCGTTCACTTGGAAGGGGCAAAGCCGGTCTCCCCAGTGGAAGCCGTTTTCACCACACACTCAGAGCCTGACGCCCTCTCTGGCTCAGAAGATGGGGACATCTCTGGTCCAGAAGTCTGGACTCGCCTATGAATCGGAATCACCTGTTGCTGCTGGGCTGAGGAGCCGCCCCGTCTGCCGAAGGTTTGCAGGCAGAAGGCCCGCACGTCAGGATCCCGGGCCGGGTACATGATGAAGATGACTAAGCCCTGGATGGCGGTGGTGCAGGTAAAGAGGTACTGGAAGACCAGGCGGGCGTCCTCCACGGCGAAGAAAGCGAAGACCCAGCTGAGACCTGGAACAGGGAGGTGGGGAACGTTTGGATGGTTCAGTGTGAATGTGGAGTCTGCTTCTTAGATCTAAGTGTAGAGAGACAGAGACAGAGAGAGACAGAGAGAGAGAGCATCACACACAGGGACGTAATTATAGCTATATAGTCCTCAAAGATACATAGCAGGGATGCGATGCAGTGAAAGGAAGTCAGAGACTTGGCAGGTCACGACTATCAGTGACAAGCACATGACCTGATGCATGCAGAAAGACCAGCGTCAGACCAGTCAGTCTGAGCGGAAGGCGTGGTGCTCTCTGTATTCCATCACAAACTATTGTAATGGCGGCAGCAACATGGCGACAGCAACCAAAAGAGTTAGAAAACCGTCTGCTTTATAAAAACCAAACTTATCATTCAAACAAGTAGCAAACCTGCTTGAGGGTGTTTTCTGTACAGGAAACAAAGTGGAGTGATGGTCTAGAGGTAACGCGTCCGCCTAGGAAGCGAGAGAATCTGAGCGCGCTGGTTCGAATCACGGCTCAGCCGCCGATATTTTCTCCCCCTCCACTAGACCTTGAGTGGTGGTCTGGACGCTAGTCATTCGGATGAGACGATAAACCGAGGTCCCGTGTACAGCATGCACTTAGCGCACGTAAAAGAACCCACGGCAAGAAAAGAGTTGTTCTTAGCAAAATTCTGTAGAAAAGTCCAATTCGATAGGGAAAACAAATAAAACTGAACACAGGAAAAAAATACAAAAAATGGGTGGCGCTGTAGTGTAGCGACGAGGTCTCCCAGGGGACAGCATCCCGAATTTCACACAGAGAAATTTGTTGGGATAAAAAGAAACCCAAATACAATAGTACTCAAATTCTTTTCAAAACGATGCGATGAAGAAAATTGAAATGTGGTGGGTGGCAGTGACCATGAAGTCAATGTCCGTTTTTGGTCACTGTCCAATTTCATTGCAATGAAGATTAATTCTTCCGTTACATTTTCATTGATTTCTAACCCCCCCCCCCCCCGCCCCACCCGGATATACTTTGTTATCTAACATCGAATTTGGCACAAAAATGGGGAAAATTATCTTATTTCTACTCACACTGGTTTTAATGACGACGCACCTTTAGGATGGGCACAAAAGAAAAAAGAAAGAAAGAAAAAAAAGCCAAATTATTTGCACAATAAATTTATTGTTACATTTTTTAATTTCTATTCATAAAACGTGAGACTTGGACTGGTATACTGAAACACTGATCGACAGCAGTCACTTTTATTATTTTCTGTTCAAATAGGAACTTCTTTTGTTTAGTTTGGAAGTTACATTAATGAGTAAATTTCTTTGGGGCAGCTGATTGAAGGGGATGTCAATCATGATTTGAAGCGTGGACATTAATTTGTTTTTAAACTAATCTTTCTCATCTTAAACATTACTTTCTAAAATTATTACTCAGTACATAGAAAGGCTGATGTGTTTTAATTTCAGTGTGAAGACGACTATTCCAGTCATTTTACGTGAAAAAGGGCCAAAATATTAACTAACTGCTATAAAAACATTTTTGCTGGAATACATACTATATTATGTTGGGAAACAATTATAAAAAAGTCCGGGGGCACCACTTTTGTTTTATACCCTATTTTTGATGTCAACATTTCCTAGGTGTTTTGAAAACCGATCACCTTAGAGGGGACATATGAACACCATTGTACTTACATAATCACGTGTTTTATTGCATGTCAAATTAAAGCTCCTTTCATGAACAACTTAAAAAACATATCCCAGTCTGATTTACGCATCTCAAAACAAAACAGTGATGACAAAAACACTGCGCACCCGCTGACGTCACATTTCAGTCAGACTCATCCAGCTCAAGAACGGTGTTGACACAGCTGATTCCACGACGTTCTCCTCTGTGTACTCACTGACGTCACATTTCAGTCAGACTCATCCAGCTCAAGAACGGAGTTGACACAGCTGATTCCACGACATTCACCGCAAGCTGCTGTGCATGTCAAACCATGTTTCCTGCAGCCACACCTTGCTGAAGAGCAGTCAGTTTTGCAGTTGCAGCGGATAAAGTTCAGCAGATCTTCTGGTGCTGGCGGTATGTCAGAAGCAACAGGAAGAAGTTGGCCCTGTTGAAGATCCCAGCCCCAACCCTGTGGAGAAAGTTCTGCTTCTTTCCCTAGACTGGCCCATTCCTGTACTTGATAGTACACTCTGTAGGTGTGGTACCGAGCAGCTGATGAGGTGGGAGGCAGAGATCTTGCTTGGACCTGTGTGGTGTTGGACGAAAGTTTTTGTTGGTACTTGACAAGCTGCAGTTTATTCAAAGTGTCACCCTTTTTTCTGCATTCTGATGTGAAAAACACATTGTGCGTGGTCGGTTTAACATGATGCAATAATAAGACAAGAAGGTCCGTGTCTCCGCCGATCACCAGTTGTGGAGACTTCAGCAGACAGAAGTGTTTCCTGAACAATCAGGCAGTCAGCATCTCCCACTGCTTGACAGGCTGGAATATCTTGGGCTTCAACGGCACCCTTGAGGAGTTGCATATACTGTTGCTTGCTCTCTGCATTCGCCTGGAAGAGTTCCTTTTTCTTTTTCTCACATTGGAGCATGTCTGCAGTGAAGGCAACATTCGTACCAACCACGCCTTTGCTTTGGCACAGATGTGTTGTGTCCTTTGTTCCTGGCCCACTGCCAGGTTATTTTGGCATCTGTATACTGTCTCGACACACAGCCAACATACATCACCAGTTCTCTGTATGATGATCCTCTTGGCCATGGCAAGCGTTGGAGCAGAGAACCGCCATCCAGAATGTACTTGACATTTTCACTCGGCAGAGAGGCAGATGCGCTCTTTTCTGACCAAAGAAAGTCTACAAGGGTATGCTTACTGGCTTCTCTGGGAAATCCACAAGTACCGAAAAGCAATGTTGGCCAACTCGTCAGCTCATGACATAGAACATAGAATGCACCTGAACTCTTAGTCTTACTTGCAATAGCACCATGACAGTACGTGGCCGTGCTGTCTAGACAATGGCCTGTCCTACTGAGGCGATCTTCGGATCACTGTCTTTTACCATGATGACGGATTTTAAGAACATCCTCAAGGAGTCTGGTATGAAGTTGATTTGGTTGTCAAGGCAGCCACCATCTCCAAAGTCTGGATAATTGTGTCTCTCGTTTGACATAGTCTTTATATCATTGAAGATAAGTTATGAAGCTTTCTTTATTATTTCTGTCTTCTGATCTTGCTTATTGGCATGTCTTGTTGACACAAAAAAGCATGCAGTATATCTTTGAAGCATTTCGTCTCAGAGAGACAACCTCAGGCCTCCTGCCGTTTCCTAGCTCTGTGAAGACAATGTCCTCCCCAAAATGATCTTGCAGGGTTTTGTTGTTGTTGTTGTTGCTTTTTTCTCTCTTTTTTCAGGTACTGTGGCTTGCAATTCAGCATCAGGTCCACCCAAGATATCCTGCATTACTTCCAAAAGTTTAAGAACAGTTAATTGGTCGTAGTCACTGTACTTCAGGTACTGTACCACACCAAGGAATGCTGCAGCAAGGGTAGTCCCATTTTTGTATTCTCTGTGTGCTCTGAGAACGCCTGTGGAAGTCCAGTCCTGAACGGAATTGGAACTGCCTACATTGTGATGCACAACATCATAAGCACAGCAGTACGATACAAAAGCAAGTCTACCAGTGATTTCAACAGCCCACGTGTCATTCTCCCCCTTTCAGTACACACTTTCTTTATGCAAACCCCAAAACATCATTTCGAATCACTGACTGGCATTAAATTCAGTTGGTGTATGTTTTTCGTTTGGAGTGTAGTCTTTAGATTTACATTATATATGTATTCTCCCCAGTTGATCATCAATCCAAGGCAGGCACACAGAGAAATAACAACATAATAACAACTGCCCTTGTGCTACACAGTGACTCTTGCGCGTTAAGTTGACAAGCGTGATGTTCCACTTTCATTATTTTAATACCAGTAGATCTATAGCAGATCACATTAAAAAAACACACACCTTATATCACAAACAAGTACTAGTCATTTGAAAAAATACTCAAATATGAAACAGCTTCCTTACCATTATTTTCGTCGTGTTGAACATTATCTGCTGGGCCGACTTCCATTTCGCCTCGGGATGTCAACAAAGTCAGATGACATGCATCTTTCCGAGGACACGAATTTACTTATGTCCGTGGTTAGGGGTATGGTGGACTGTTTGAATAACAACTTTGATTCGATAAAATCGCTCAAATTAATTTCTTTTAAACCCCAAAACACATTTATACCATGGTGATCGTTCCGGACTTTTCACGAAATGCAGAGGACATATTTTAGAGTAAGTTGCACCAAGAAAGATTTTAAAAGCACTTATTGCAAATTCAAAACGTTTATTGACTGGACTGGACCTTTCACAATGCACACTCCCCCAAGCAGTATTGTTTCGGGAAATAACAGATCGTACACAATGTGGCGTGGGAAGGGAGAGGGAAGAGGAAAACAGAAACGGTAGAAAACTACCAAAAAATGCATAACTAATATGCAATTACATTTAACAGTAACAATTCGATAATGATAACAATGATAAGAAACCATTAACACAGTTCTAAAGTACATTAAAGGAATGTAGACATAGGGCTATGAACTAATGTGAAAGTTCGACTATAAGAACATCGTCAGAAATAACTTTCCAAAAATCATCTGCAGAATAGTTATTCTCTTTGAAATACTTGGGCAAGTATGTACGTAACTGCTGACAGTAAAACAAACAATGATGCAAACTGAACTGCTTACCACAGATGTATGTACCAAACTTTGTCTTCAGCACATCAAGTTTTATACGGAAGAAAGTAGAGGTTGTTAATCTTGTATAGGAAGCTGACGGATTCGTCAATAATATTCTCGGAGAATAATGTCCCTTAAAAAAACCTACTTTTCCTTCCATCGATTATGAAATGACCCCGTGCTGATTTTTCTCACAAAGTGTATGACGGACATGTATTTTTGTCGATTTTTCTGAATCTTGTGCTCCTCTTTTAGCAGCTTTATCAGCAGTTTCATTGCCATGAATGCCCACATGAGAAGGCACCCAACAAAACCTGACCTCAGTTCCTTTAATCCTCAAACAATGTACCAAATGATCTGCCTCAATAACTAAGTCAGGTCTTGTTTCAAGGCTAAATAATTCTAGGGCATAAAGTACTGATTTGGAATCAACAAAGCATGCTGTTTTCAAGAAAACTATTTGATGGCTCACTAAGTAGTTCAGAGCTTGTATAATAGCAATTAGCTCAGCCGTGAATATGGAAAGATGCTTTCCAATAAAGTTAGATTTTTCAACTTTAAAGGCAGGAATATAGAAAGCTGCACCAGCATTTTTGTCATCAGGAACAGATCCATCTGTAAATATATGGACATGTTTCTGATTTTTCTGCTGTATGAATTCTGGGAGTACTTGTGATATTGATGTTTTCTTCCTTTTTTGTTTCAGAATAACTGATATAAAAATCTGCTTTCAACAATTCCCAAAAAGGAACAGGAGTTTGATGTGGCTTTGCAGCTAACTCTTTCATGTCAACATCAGATTCTTTTTACAAATTTGAAACGGAAGTTGCAGCTGTTTCTTGTGTGTGTGTGTGTGTGTGTGTGTGTGTGTGTGTGTGTGTGTGTGTGTGTGTGTGTGTGTGTGTGTGTTTGTATATACTGTGTGTATGAGAGAGAGAGAGAGAGAGAGAATGTGCATGAGAGAGAGAGAGAGTGAAAGCGAGTGTATGTGCATGAGAGAGAGACAGGCAGACAGACAGACAGAGAGAGAAAGAGAGAGAGAGAGAGAGTGTGTGTGTGTGTTGTGTGTATGAGTGACATACCCAGCACCACAAAACAGCTGATGGAAGCACGGACACCGATGGCAGTGTAATTGGAGCCAACACTGCTGATCTTGGGCCGACGACAGATGCTGATCACGACCAACACGTAGATGACGATGTTGGTGGTGACGATGATGGCGACAGGCACCAGGAAGGCGTAGTAAAAAGGCGTCAGCGACATCCAGCAACTGAATGAAGCACAACACAAAAAGAAGACTTTCCCTCTGGTCACTAATGTACTGATGTTGATTGTACCATGACTGTCGCATAATACTCTACTACTCACTGTGTCATGTCTTCAACAAGAGGCAAAACCTTCATGGCTCATGCATGATCCTGTTGAACAACAACAGCAAAAAGGAAACGCCGGTTGTGGTGGAAGAACGCAAGAACGCAATAATCTGAATGTAAGGTACCGGCCTGTATACATTTTGGTGCACGTGTTGCACACACATCTGAACAAAAATAAAATAGGAAGAACGAAACAATCCACTCGATACACAGTGAGCTCACTGAGAACAAGTAAACTAAACGAAAAGCACAATGCTGATATTTCTGTTTAGGGCTGACAGTGCTCTTCTCTCAGTCTTAATGCATAAAAAACAAACATTGCAACATCTCTGGTCACGTTCAACTTTCATTTTGCAGCAGTAATGGTAATGATAGATTTCTAACATTTTGCGTATGCTTGAGCAAATATTTCTTTCTGAGATCATTATGTAATGGACAGGCTGTTAATACATGCAATTCGTCCTCTATTCTACCACCACATGGGCAGTTTCTCAAAACATCACGATAACGCTGATTTACTTTTTGTTCATTTATTCCAAAACGGAACTTACTGAAAGCCGATCTAAATTTACTGATAGTAAGATGAGATAAGTATTTTTCAGGTTGTAATATAGATTTGAATTACCTATATATGTCGAGTCCAGTTTAAAGCCATCTATCTTGCGTTGTTTGAACAGTTTAAGAAAAGTATTTACATCCCCAACCCCGCCAGGTAGCCATTTTCAGGCTCAGGACAGGCCACAACCACCTGAAACACCACCAATACACGAAACTCTGTATCAGCGACACAGAGCAGTGCCCCTGCAGAACAGGCAGCCAGACAACAGAACATCTGCTGCAGTCCTGCCCGCTCCACCAAGCGCTCCGAGAGAAAACCTGGCCCAACCCAATCCCAGTGGCCCGGAAGCTCTACGGAGGACTGGAGGACCTGCGACGTACTGCCGCCTTCGTCGAGGAGACGGGGGAATACATCTGATCAATGATGAACGAGACAACATATGTGGGCAAGGCTCCAGGGGCCGGATTGGCCTCATGAGTCACCTCCGGACCCACAGCCATAGATCTTCCATGTGATATTTGAAGCCATGGTCATCTTCGAATCCGAAGAATGAACATCAGTATCTGCATCCGCCACCAGTGTCAGACCTGAAGCCACTTGATAACCAGAAAGATCCTGAAGACATCGCCAAAGAGGCCCTGAAGCTCAGCGGAAGGAGACTCCACTCCCTGATGTTCCAGACGTTCTTCCCACAGCTAGTTGGCCCTGTGTAGGAAGGCGTCAAAGAAAGTATAGGTTGTGGGGACCTCCAAAACAGCAGTGGGCCACTTTATCTCACTCAACCAAAACTCGGAAAGTGAAATCCGCTGAGTTGGGAAAGGGCGTGTTGAAAGACTAGCATGCAGTCCTGCACTGAACGTTCTGCCTCCCTATAAGTTGTGTGGACTGGGGTGTACACAGACCTAACCTCACCTTCTGAGGAATCCTTCAGATATTTTCCCATTGTAAAAGCTGTGGATGCCAAGAAAGACTTTTTACCAGGATTGGAATTTGAAGTTGTATCCCTCACTTTGCAGACAGGTTTATTCAGCCACTCCAGAGCCATCTCTTGGGCATTAGGGGGTCTAGTGGTCCCAGCCTTGCTTCCTAAGGAAGGCCAGCAGAAATGGAGGAGCTATCTATATCTCCACAGAGTTTACTCAATTCGGCATGGTAAGTTGTAACTAAGCCAGGACGGAGTTGGGTTTAGCCTAGTCCCCAGTGGAACAAGATAGAGACCTGTCTCCTGGGAAGAGAGAGGAATGGCAACTTATGCACTTTCTTCAGTGTCTGAGTCATCCTGACCATCGTCTGTATCATCTGAGTCAGCCTGATCATTTTCTGTATCATCTCAGTCAGCCTGGCCACCTTCTGTATCATCTGAGTTAGCCTGATCATCTGCTTTTTCATCTGGAAACAGACATTATGGACAATAGAGAATGAACACAGATAATCCAGAGGGGTTGAGCAGGGAAAACCGATTGGAGGTAAACGAGAAGCTGACGCAAATGATGTAAAAGAAAGCTGAGGATAAGCAAACTTGCAATAAGCAGGTAAAGCTTAAAACTGAGACAAGGTTGAGGGCCAAAAATAGCACACTTGTCCAGACAACCATTTGCCAAAGAAGGAGAATGCAGCTCTTTCAGGCATGGAATTGCGCTGATTGCCCGAACAGATGACGAGCCAGAAAGAGGAGTCTCAGTACTGTGTTTGCCGCGGACTTTGGTCAACAGAGCAAACTGATGATTGTCATCTGTTTCACATGATGCAGTATAAAACGCTAATTTTTTTTAATTTTTTATGAAAATGCTGCAAATTAGATTATTTCATAAACTCAAAGCCTTCCTTATTACCCGGTCATTCAGTCACTGGGACTGAATCCATTTCATTCTGTCCTTTTCTCAGGCACTTTGTCCTGATACAATGGCCTTAACTCACTCAGTACGGCCAGTCTTCTCTTCTCCTCTACACAGACCCCTCGGATGTCCAGTGGGTGTCTCAATGACCCAACCTTTAGCTTCCGTCGTCAGAACTGTGAGCTATATGAGCGTTCCGCTTGTAATATTTTGATGATGGTAATTGGGATGAAACGCTGTTAACGTCGTCTGTTTCGCCGTTTGTATGGAGAGAGTTAAGTTATTCCTCTACATCCCTCTGTATGACCGTTTCTCGTCGTTAGTTTGTTCATCTGTTTTCTTGTTCTCCATTGATAATGTGTCAGTACCACTTAACAAGCACCACTCATCTCAATAAACGGGTGCAGATAATACAGATTATGAATAACAATGATTCATGAATAATCAGGGATTTATGAAAACTG
Source organism: Babylonia areolata (assembly GCF_041734735.1). Classification (NCBI taxonomy): domain Eukaryota; kingdom Metazoa; phylum Mollusca; class Gastropoda; order Neogastropoda; family Buccinidae; genus Babylonia; species Babylonia areolata. The sequence goes on from NC_134887.1 coordinate 4,583,776, forward strand.
ATTACCTCCCCCAGAAAGTTGCAGGAGACAATGAACTTACTATCTGTCTCCTCCATGGTACAGCTCCACGTCGATTGCAGACACAATGATAACTGGCAGGGCTGGCAGACCTGCACACACACACACACACACACACACACACACACACACACACACACACACACACACACACACACACACACACACACACATCAGTACTGAAATAAAGCAATATTACCTAATGACTTGAGCAACTTTATAACATGTAAGAATTAGACTGTCTTATTGTTTATGAACCCAGTGCCCTGCAAGATCAGTAATTCAGACGACAGATTTTAATGTATGTACCTGTACCCTCATACCTTCACACCTACTTCTCTCTCTCTCTCTCTCTCTATCTATCTATCTATCTATATATATGTGTGTGTGTGTGTGTGTGTGTGTGTGTGTGTGTGTGTACATAAGTTGCCATTCGGCAACTCGCTGTCCCTTGTCTCACCCCAAGCTACCAGTCCAGCCTTCAGCATGAAGCGTGGTGTGGAAGGTTGTCTCCTGCCCTTGAACAGCATGACGTAATGCAGCGCCCCCTGGACCAGCATCCAGAGGAAGGTGACCAGGATGAAGTAGTGCAGCAAGATGGCCACCAGCAGGCAGGTCACGTGACTCCCCACACGCTTCACCCCGGCCAGGAAGAGGACCCATGAGATCAGCATGGCCAGCGACAGGTTGAACAAGGCTTGCTGGGGGAGGCTTTTGTGCAGCTTCCTGTCGGCACGAGGAAACATGGGTTACATAGAGAAACAAAATGAACAGGAAATTTGCCACAACAGTACTTTTATGTAACATTCTTACCATAATCCAAAATAAGGTATGCATGTGATAAAAGATCTAAATGTGGATAAAAACCTACAAAAAGAAAAGAAACAAAAACGAAAGCAGATGGAAATAACGCAGCTCCCTCCATGCAGAGACGTTAGTTGCGTCAAATGACGTCATTTAATCCCAACTGCGCACAGCCAATGGAGGGAAAAGGGGAAGGAGGGCTATATGCGAGTCATGGGAAGTTTTTCTGGACTGAACGTAACCTTACAAAAAACGATTTCGTTTAAATCACACATACATCTATCCAGCGCAGAAAGGCATTACCATGACAGATGGCTTACCTTTAGTTACTGGTGAGAAAGAGATGTCACCAAGGCTGCTGGTGTACAAATAAACCCACAACCAAACTTTACTGAAAGACCAACTGATTGTGGTCTTGACACAGTTGAGTGAGACTCAGCAAGTCTTCGAGGCAAACTGCTATACTATGATGGGGAGGCAGAGTTCCTGCCTTGTGAAGATGAAAAAGACAGGAGCCAATCTGCAAGGGGACATTTGGAACTGAAAAACTATCCCTTGCCGAGTGAACCCAGTTTATACCCAGTTTCTCAAAGGAATGAAGAGTTAACCAATGCATTCCTGATGACGGTTGACACAGCCCAGACCCCTCGATGAATGGTACCTCTGAACGACGCTGTTGTCTCCACTCTGGAAGGCTTGGGTTTGAGAACACGACTGAGAGCTGAGTGATCCAAGCCTTGAGCCACCTGAATGTTGGGTACCAGAAAGTGTCTCCTGTAAAACCCAGGAGAAGGGGGAGACCAACCCGCTGTATGGTCTGCTCAGACAGAAGAACGATACCTTCCTCACCCAGTGGGCAGCACAGATCCTGGGTGGACAGACGAGAGCAAGACAGAGCATGAGAGGAGCTGCCTTGGCCGAGAGCTTGCCCCTGACCTGATCACCCTGACTATCCAGCAGCACATCTATCCAGGCTGAAAGGTGGCTGGAGAGGTTGACAGCCAGAGGAGCAACAGTGGTGAGGGACACGGGTCTGGGCCACGTCCCGTTTTCCATTGTCAGATAGCGGTTGATGTGTTTTTTATGACATTTTTATAGTCAACTGGATGATGTAAGGCGTTTTGAGCAGCATTGGTGCTGGATATCGCGCCATAGAAAAACTATGTATTATTATTATTATTATTATGTCAATGGGTTAACCGGATTCAGGAGTCTGAAAAGACCTTGGCCTTGTCTTTTTGTGACCTTGGCATGGACCCTTTGGTTTAAAAGGGGGTCCAAAACTTGCTCTTCTGCCAAGTCAGTGGACACACGCCTGCCTGTTTACTGCAGCATGGTGTGGGTCGGTGTGGGAACAACCACAGGAGGGAGTGGGCCGGTGAGGGAACAACCACAGGAGGGAGTGGGCCGGTGAGGGAACAACCACAGGAGGGAGTGGGCCGGTGAGGGAACAACCACAGGAGGGAGTGGGCCGGTGTGGGAACAACCACAGGAGGGAAGGACTGCATGGAAGTGTGGGGGGCCTGTGACTGTGACACAGAGAGGACGGAGTCTCTCCAAGCCAGGACAGAGTTCATGGACAGCTTGGACAAGGCAGAGATGATGAAACACAGACCCTGACTATTCAAGAAATGAAGAAAAGAATCGATGACAACTGGGTCAAGGTCCGAGCGTGGCTGAAAGGAGCAGAAGTACATGGTGCGGCCTCTGGAGAATTCCAAATCACGTGATCAGGCACTCAAGAAAACTGTCCATGACTGAGACAGGTTGAAAGAATAACTTTCAGAAAGAACACTGATGGATGGCAAGGAAGAGGGCATCCATCTGAAGGAGGGAAGGAGTGATGCTGGAAAGAAACCCGTGTTGATGGAGAGGCATGTGACGAGCGAACAACGGGTTTTTTTTCCAACCCCCAAAGTCCTGGAGAAATCAGGGGCTCCCTCTGAGGTAACTTTAGAGTTCGGGTGTCTCCCTTCCTGTTTCCGATTCTTTTTATAATAATGTGAGGAGAAGATGAGGAAGAAGGCTGTTTCCCCAGAGCCATGTCTACACCCAAAGGGCAGGAGGCGTGCTCTCTCTGGATTGAAAAGGAGTGACAGAGAAGAGACACCGTGTACACAAAGGCCACGAACTGCCCGTGGGGTGTGGGAGGGGGTGAGGATGTTGGGGAGTGGGGGGATCAGATAGTCCTCTCCCACAGACGAGGCCCCGTCCTGGTGTATGACATCCCTGTGACCGTGCTCTATAAGA
>NC_134887.1:4591847-4599275 GCF_041734735.1 Babylonia areolata
CACACACACACACACACACACACACACACACACACACACACACACACACACACACACACCATACCTGCAGTGGCTGAAAGACAGTGGTGACATTACCCTGGCCAAAATGGGTCAGGTCCGTCACAGGTTCACCATCCACTGTGATCCTCAGAGAGATCACTTTGCTGTTGAGTCTGGCCCTGGCTGTCGGCCTGTCCTCTGTGGTCTGGACCTGGGACGTGTCTGTGTCTGCTGTGTCTGCTTGCTCGACCGTTCGGAACAGACTGGTCTGTGTGATCACGCTGGCTGACAGTCTGACGTCACGGCCAGGTTTGGCTGAAATGGTGAAGGACTTCAAAGATGGGACTGAGACAGCCATGTGTGTGTGTGTGAGAGAGAGAGAGAGAGAGAGAGAGAGAGAGAGAGAGTGTGTGTGTGTGTGTGTGTGTGTGTGTGTGCGTGCGTGAGACAGACAGACAGACAGAGACAGAGAGAGATACAGAGAGAAAGAGAGACATAGAGAGACAGAGAGAGAGAGATTGGAGGGAGCGTTATCTCTCTTCGGGGTCCAGCAACATATTTGCCATCCTGGCCTGGAAGTTCAAACGCCTTAGATTGGCTTCACAGTAGTCAGTGTCTCGTGTCTCTATATAAAACGATTAACTATGCTGCAATGAAGAAAAGCTATAACCATAACTGATGTGTGCACCATATGCTTTGGCATCCACAAAGCAGCAAGTGAAATGAAAGTATGTAGGCTGTTTGAGAGGTCAGATTGCTGTGTGTTAACTAACTCAAGCACACATGTAATGTACTACTGTTCTCGTTTCCATGCACTTTGTTTACTCCCGTATCATGCAGGGCTATTCTCTATCTGTCTTTTTATATTCCACATGTCCTAGCAACATTCGACCTGATACAGGTGTTTGCTAGACGTTGATATTCACCCTTTCACTCAGCCCTACAATACATGTAGTCACAAATACACACAGAGACTGACAGATGAGAGATAAGGGATGCCCCCACACAGAAACGTCACACTTCTCCACATCTTAACAACCCTTTCTGTCCTTTTCAAAAGAACTGGGAGACATTATTTCCCTCTGCCATATGTTTACCTTCCACAATGTTGTGACCGACCTCCCCAGGCAGCAATATGGCCGTATCCGTATCCACTGATTGGTTGCTGACGGAGGTGACGTTCACGAGTTCCCCGTCCGATTTCAGCAGAAGCCCCAAGAAAGAGGGCGGGGCGGCGGCGGTCAGGTTCCAGACTTGCAGCACGGTGCTGTTGGTCTGCAGGCGAACCGTTCCTTCCGGCAAGGCGACTCTGTCCGCCACTTGTTCCACGGCCACGATCAGCCTGTTGGTGGTGTTGCCCACAGAGTTGGACTCGTGCAACACGGACTGGTTCAGTGCCGCCACTGTGTCCACGATCTTCAGCAGGTCTGTGGCCGTCTGGAAGGGGTGTTGCACGGATCAGTGTGGACGTAGAAAGAATAAAACAGCATCAGTTAGGGTCAGTCCGCTCAGGTGCACGAAACTCGTTTCCTGTGCTTGCTGGGTTCTCTCTCTCTCTCTGTCTCTCTCTCTCTCTCTCTGTGTGTGTGTGTGTGTGTGTGTGTGTGTGTTTGTGTAAGTGTATTTTTGTTGTTTTATTTTGTACTCACATGCTAATTTGGTGTGGTGTAAATGATAGGAATACATTTTCTTTATGGGCCAGTGAACTGTAAACAACCTCATGTCAAATCCCGTTATTTCTGTTGAGGTAACTGTCATTATCGATTTTTGAAAATGATATAGATAGGAGCCCCAGCCTGAAAATGTGCTGTATTTAAATTTCAAGTTTTAAAGACATGCAAGGACTACTGTTGTTTTTATTTTTATACTTTACCGCTTGTAGTATTCAGTTTATTTTACAAGGAGTGGAGTCCAAGACCCCAAGACTGTGTGATCATCATATATATATATATATATGTACAGTATCATGTGTGTCAAGGGAAAGGTCAGCACCACATCTGTTCCACCAGTCAAGGGAGCTATCAACACATCACTGCAATGTGTCTGTCTGTTCCACCAGTCAAGGGAACTATCAACACAGCACTGCAATGTGTCTGTCTGTTCCACCAGTCAAGGGAACTATCAACACAGCACTGCAATGTGTCTGTCTGTTCCACCAGTCAAGGGAACTATCAACACAGCACTGCAATGTGTCTGTCTGTTCCACCAGTCAAGGGAACTATCAAAACATCACTGCAATGTGTCTGTCTGTTCTACCAGTCAAGGGAACTATCAAAACAGCACTGCAATGTGTCTGTTCCACCAGTCAAGGGAACTATCAACACAGCACTGCAATGTGTCTGTCTGTTCCACCAGTCAAGGGAACTATCAACACAGCACTGCAATGTGTCTGTTCCACCAGTCAAGGGAACTATCAAAACAGCACTGCAATGTGTCTGTCTGTTCCACCAGTCAAGGGAACTATCAACACATCACTGCCATGTGTCTGTCTGTTCCACCAGTCAAGGGAACTATCAACACATCACTGCAATGTGTCTGTCTGTTCCACCAGTCAAGGGAACTATCAACACAGCACTGCAATGTGTCTGTCTGTTCCACCAGTCAAGAGAACTATCAACACAGCACTGCCATGTGTCTGTCTGTTCCACCAGTCAAGGGAACTATCAACACAGCACTGCAATGTGTCTGTTCCACCAGTCAAGGGAACTATCAACACAGCACTGCAATGTGTCTGTTCCACCAGTCAAGGGAACTATCAACACATCACTGCAATGTGTCTGTTCCACCAGTCAAGGGAACTATCAACACAGCACTGCAATGTGTCTGTCTGTTCTACCAGTCAAGGGAACTATCAACACAGCACTGCAATGTGTCTGTCTGTTCTACCAGTCAAGGGAACTATCAACACAGCACTGCCATGTGTCTGTCTGTTCCAACAGTCAAGGGAACTATCAACACAGCACTGCAATGTGTCTGTCTGTTCTACCAGTCAAGGGAGCTATCAACACAGCACTGCAATGTGTCTGTCTGTTCCACCAGTCAAGGGAGCTATCAACACAGCACTGCAATGTGTCTGTCTGTTCCACCAGTCAAGGGAACTATCAACACATCACTGCAATGTGTCTGTTCCACCAGTCAAGAGAACTATCAACACAGCACTGCAATGTGTCTGTCTGTTCCACCAGTCAAGGGAACTATCAACACATCACTGCAATGTGTCTGTTCCACCAGTCAAGAGAACTATCAACACAGCACTGCAATGTGTCTGTTCCACCAGTCAAGAGAACTATCAACACATCACTGCAATGTGTCTGTTCCACCAGTCAAGGGAACTATCAACACAGCACTGCAATGTGTCTGTCTGTTCCACCAGTCAAAGAAACTATCAACACAGCAATGCAATGTGTCTGTCTGTTCCAACAGTCAAGGGAACTATCAACACAGCACTGCAATGTGTCTGTCTGTTCCACCAGTCAAAGAAACTATCAACACAGCAATGCAATGTGTCTGTCTGTTCCACCAGTCAAGGGAACTATCAACACAGCACTGCAATGTGTCTGTCTGTTCCACCAGTCAAGGGAACTATCAACACAGCAATGCAATGTGTCTGTCTGTTCCACCAGTCAAGGGAACTATCAACACAGCAATGCAATGTGTCTGTCTGTTCCAACAGTCAAGGGAACTATCAACACAGCAATGCAATGTGTCTGTCTGTTCCACCAGTCAAGGGAACTATCAACACAGCACTGCAATGTGTCTGTCTGTTCCACCAGTCAAGGGAACTATCAACACATCACTGCAATGTGTCTGTTCCACCAGTCAAGAGAACTATCAACACATCACTGCAATGTGTCTGTTCCACCAGTCAAGAGAACTATCAACACATCACTGCAATGTGTCTGTTCCACCAGTCAAGGGAACTATCAACACATCACTGCAATGTGTCTGTTCCACCAGTCAAGAGAACTATCAACACATCACTGCAATGTGTCTGTTCCACCAGTCAAGAGAACTATCAACACATCACTGCAATGTGTCTGTTCCACCAGTCAAGGGAACTATCAACACAGCACTGCAATGTGTCTGTCTGTTCTACCAGTCAAGGGAACTATCAACACAGCACTGCAATGTGTCTGTTCCACCAGTCAAGGGAGCTATCAACACAGCACTGCAATGTGTCTGTTCCACCAGTCAAGGGAACTATCAACACAGCATTGCTATGTGTCTGTCTTTTCCACCAGTCAAGGGAGCTATCAACACAGCCATGCAATGTGTCTGTCTGTTCTACCAGTCAAGGGAACTATCAACACAGCACTGCAATGTGTCTGTTCCACCAGTCAAGGGAACTATCAACACAGCACTGCAATGTGTCTGTTCCACTAGTCAAGAGAACTATTAACACAGCACTGCAATGTGTCTGTTCCACTAGTCAAGGGAACTATCAACACAGCACTGCAATGTGTCTGTTCCACCAGTCAAGGGAACTATCAACACAGCACTGCAATGTGTCTGTTCCACCAGTCAAGGGAACTATCAACACAGCACTGCAATGTGTCTGTCTGTTCTACCAGTCAAGGGAACTATCAACACAGCACTGCAATGTGTCTGTCTGTTCCACCAGTCAAGGGAACTATCAACACAGCACTGCAATATGTCTGTCTGTTCCACCAGTCAAGGGAACTATCAACACAGCACTGCAATGTGTCTGTCTGTTCCACCAGTCAAGGGAACTATCAACACATCACTGCAATGTGTCTGTCTGTTCCACCAGTCAAGGGAACTATCAACACATCACTGCAATGTGTCTGTTCCACCAGTCAAGAGAACTATCAACACATCACTGCAATGTGTCTGTTCCACCAGTCAAGAGAACTATCAACACATCACTGCAATGTGTCTGTTCCACCAGTCAAAGAAACTATCAACACAGCACTGCAATGTGTCTGTTCTATCAGTCAAGGGAACTATCAACACAGCACTGTAATGTGTCTGTTCCACCAGTCAAGGGAACTATCAACACAGCACTGTAATGTGTCTGTTCCACCAGTCAAGGGAACTATCAACACAGCACTGCAATGTGTCTGTTTCACCAGTCAAGGGAACTATCAACACAGCACTGTAATGTGTCTGTTCCACCAGTCAAGGGAGCTATCAACACAGCACTGTAATGTGTCTGTTCTACCAGTCAAGGGAACTATCAACACAGCACTGCAATGTGTCTGTCTGTTCCACCAGTCAAGGGAACTATCAACACAGCACTGCAATGTGTCTGTCTGTTCCACCAGTCAAGGGAACTATCAACACAGCACTGCAATGTGTCTGTTTCACCAGTCAAGGGAACTATCAACACAGCACTGCAATGTGTCTGTCTGTTCCACCAGTCAAGGGAACTATCAACACAGCACTGTAATGTGTCTGTCTGTTCCACCAGTCAAGGGAACTATCAACACAGCACTGCAATGTGTCTGTCTGTTCCACCAGTCAAGGGAACTATCAACACAGCACTGCAATGTGTCTGTCTGTTCCACCAGTCAAGGGAACTATCAACACAGCACTGCAATGTGTCTGTCTGTTCCAACAGTCAAGAGAACTATCAACACAGCACCGCAATGTGTCTGTCTGTTCCACCAGTCAAGGGAACTATCAACACAGCACTGCAATGTGTCTGTCTGTTCTACCAGTCAAGGGAACTATCAACACAGCACTGCAATGTGTCTGTTCCACCAGTCAAGGGAACTATCAACACAACACTGCAATGTGTCTGTCTGTTCCAACAGTCAAGGGAACTATCAACACAACACTGCAATGTGTCTGTCTGTTCTACCAGTCAAGGGAACTATCAACACAGCACTGCAATGTGTCTGTCTGTTCCACCAGTCAAGGGAACTATCAACACAGCACTGCAATGTGTCTGTCTGTTCCACCAGTCAAGGGAACTATCAACACAGCACTGTAATGTGTCTGTTCCACCAGTCAAGGGAACTATCAACACAGCACTGCAATGTGTCTGTCTGTTCCAACAGTCAAGGGAACTATCAACACAGCACTGCAATGTGTCTGTTCCAACAGTCAAGGGAACTATCAACACAGCACTGCAATGTGTCTGTCTGTTCCACCAGTCAAGGGAACTATCAACACAGCACTGCAATGTGTCTGTCTGTTCCACCAGTCAAGGGAACTATCAACACAGCACTGCAATGTGTCTGTCTGTTCCACCAGTCAAGGGAACTATCAACACAGCACTGCAATGTGTCTGTCTGTTCCAACAGTCAAGGGAACTATCAACACAGCACTGCAATGTGTCTGTCTGTTCTACCAGTCAAGGGAACTATCAACACAGCACTGCAATGTGTCTGTTCTACCAGTCAAGGGAACTATCAACACAGCACTGCAATGTGTCTGTCTGTTCTACCAGTCAAGGGAACTATCAACACAGCACTGCAATGTGTCTGTTCCACCAGTCAAGGGAGCTATCAACACAGCACTGCAATGTGTCTGTCTGTTCTACCAGTCAAGGGAACTATCAACACAGCACTGCAATGTGTCTGTCTGTTCTACCAGTCAAGGGAACTATCAACACAGCACTGCAATGTGTCTGTCTGTTCCACCAGTCAAGGGAACTATCAACACAGCACTGCAATGTGTCTGTCTGTTCCACCAGTCAAGGGAACTATCAACACAGCACTGCAATGTGTCTGTCTGTTCCACCAGTCAAGGGAACTATCAACACAGCACTGCAATGTGTCTGTTCCACCAGTCAAGGGAGCTATCAACACAGCACTGCAATGTGTCTGTTCCACCAGTCAAGGGAACTATCAACACAGCATTGCTATGTGTCTGTCTTTTCCACCAGTCAAGGGAGCTATCAACACAGCCATGCAATGTGTCTGTCTGTTCTACCAGTCAAGGGAACTATCAACACAGCACTGCAATGTGTCTGTTCCACCAGTCAAGGGAACTATCAACACAGCACTGCAATGTGTCTGTCTGTTCTACCAGTCAAGGGAACTATCAACACAGCACTGCAATGTGTCTGTCTGTTCCACCAGTCAAGGGAACCATAAACACAGCACTGCAATGTGTCTGTTTCAACAGTCAAGGGAACTATCAACACAGCACTGCAATGTGTCTGTCTGTTCTACCAGTCAAGGGAACTATCAACACAGCACTGCAATGTGTCTGTTCCACCAGTCAAGGGAACTATCAACACAGCACTGCAATGTGTCTGTTCCACCAGTCAAGGGAACTATCAACACAGCACTGCAATGTGTCTGTCTGTTCTACCAGTCAAGGGAACTATCAACACAGCACTGCAATGTGTCTGTTCCACCAGTCAAGGGAACTATCAACACAGCACTGCAATGTGTCTGTCTGTTCCACCAGTCAAGGGAACTATCAACACAGCACTGCAATGTGTCTGTCTGTTCT
>NC_134887.1:4604375-4621875 GCF_041734735.1 Babylonia areolata
CAATGAAAACATCAATGCAAATAGTGTCAAATTCTTTAATTACATTGTGAACTCAATCATGATCACGGAAAATAACTGATTATACAGTGACATTATTTTTCATAAGATTTTTTTTTTTTTTTTAAATGAGAAGGAAAGGAAAAGGCTTCTTGTAAAACAGCATGAACAATTAACAAAGCCCTGACTGACGCATTATTTACATGATCACATTAAATGACATCAGATAATGATGACAAATGCTGGGAGCAGCGAACTAAGTTCATAAGTGGCATTTACACGTGATGCAGCGAAATCAGTCTCCTTCAGACGTAGACCCACGCTCGCAAAAAAGTCCAGCGATGTATTTATTTATTTATTTACTTATTCATTAATCTATTTATTCATTCATGATCCAACTATTTATTTGGCAATGTAACCAACACACAAAGAAACCCGGGTTCGAAGTAAAATACCTCTGTCACGTTTTTTTGTTGTTGTTTTTTTGTTTTTTGGTTTTTTTTGGGGGGGGGGGGGGGGGGGGGGGGGGGGTATGTGACGAATGCGATTATATCATTCTGTCACATTTTGTTTGTGGCTCTTTTGCGTGTGTTTGCGTGCAGGGTGCTTTCTGTTTTGTATGTGCGGGGCTTCCTGTTTTTTCATTGGTCGTAATTACAACAGGAAATTGAACCGGATCCTGTGATGTTTATGAAATGGTATTCACTCAGTTTTCAGTTCAGTTCCTACCTGACTGCCAGGCCATTAACATCTCTGCCAGGAATGGCTTGAAGAGGAGCTTCTTTTATTTGCTGTGTTTTGCTGCTTGGGCAGGTTGGTGAAATATTTAATAATATTGTGAAGCAACTAATTGTGGAAAAAGACTGAATTTATTTTTGAGCTGCTGTGGTGTTATGTTTTATAAGGATAGTCTGCTATCTGGTTTGGATAGCAAGAGAAAGATAACTGTGTTTTGAACTTAGGAGGTAGGAATTTTACGTCATTCCTGAATTACGTCATGGCTTTGACTGCCTCCACTTGCTGAACGGCTGGCTTGATTTGTTACAGTCGTGAGTGAATAACTAGATTATTGTACCAGCGGAAGTGTGGCTTCATCCCCCGAGACAAACCGCGGAGACGATGAACGGTTTCTACGCCGTGGTCCTAACGTTAGACGGCTCCAACGCCATGATGTAACGAGCCGGCTCCTACGCCAACACTCTATGCAACTCCTGCGTCACGCCAGAGCTGGGCAGTGAGAACTTCGTCACGTGCCACGCCAGAGCTGGGCAGTGAGAACTTCGTCACGCGCCACGCCAGAGCTGGACAGTGAGAACTTCGTCACGCGCCACACCACAGCTGAGCAGTGAGAACTTCGTCACGCTGGGCAGTGAGAACTTCGTCACGCGCCACGCCACAGCTGGGCAGTGAGAACTTCGTCACGCGCAGTGATAACTTCGTCACGCGCCACGCCACAGCTGGGCAGTGATAACTTCGTCACGCGCAGTGATAACTTCGTCACGCGCTACGCCACAGCTGGGCAGTGAGAATTCGTCACGCGCAGTGATAACTTCGTCACGCGCCACGCCACAGCTGGGCAGTGATAACTTCGTCACGCGCAGTGATAACTTCGTCACGCGCCACGCCACAGCTGGGCAGTGATAACTTCGTCACGCGCAGTGATAACTTCGTCACGCGCCACGCCACAGCTGGGCAGTGAGAATTTCGTCACGCGCAGTGATAACTTCGTCACGCGCCACGCCACAGCTGGGCAGTGAGAATTTCGTCACGCGCAGTGATAACTTCGTCACGCGCTACGCCACAGCTGGGCAGTGAGAATTCGTCACGCGCAGTGATAACTTCGTCACGCGCCACGCCACAGCTGGGCAGTGAGAATTCGTCACGCGCCACAGTTGATGGATACTAGAGATGTTATATCTTTAGAAAAAAAAAAAATTCTCGAGTAGAACAATGTTGCCAAGGTTTCAAATTTTTTTATATGCTGTATGGCAGAAGCTGTATAGCTGGGAAGTACAAAGAATGCAAAAACAAAATTCATGGGGCATTTGAATATTAAACTGAAGCCAGAGAAAAGGGATACTAGGAATATGCTTTACGAATTATGTTAAAGACCGTGTTAAAATTCATTATGTACACAAACTGTCTGAATTTTCGGCTCTGTTCAAAATATGGATAAGAAAAAAAAAAAAAAAAAATCAAACCTAAAGAACGCGTTGCCGTATTGAAATAACTAGTTTCTCCAAACTTATTTACATGGATTTTACAACCATATTCTCTAGAAGATTTCATAAAGGATTGTCAGAAAATGTGATTTCTGTTTGTCTGGAATGACAGAAGAGATAAAATGAGCAGAAAGACAGCACTAAAAAGCGTACAGAAAGGAGGTACAAACATACTTGATAAAAGGGCACATACAGAAGCATGGTGAAAAAAATTCAGAACTTTAAAACACAAATGAAGAAATACTAAGCAACTGAAAAGTTGCCATTTTAAATGGTTAAAACGAATTCAGTCGAAAATATCAAATATGTACTTTTTAATTTTTTTTTTTTACAACGGTTGCTTGAGGGCAATTAAGAAATATATTCAACAGGTATACCTAAATGTACCAACAAGTCAGAGTGTACATGATATATCATGGGCATTAAAAATAAAATATTCTATATCTCAGGGTTCACGGAGATACTATGACGTTTTGACATCTGAAGATCCACTCCCTAATTCTTGTCATAACTGGTCTGAAAAACTGGGAACAAACATGTGTTAGATTAATGATTCAATGAAATAGAATAAGAAAAACAAAAGATAAAACTAAGATGGATACAACTTTGTATATTACACACAATCGTTCAGACAAATGTAGTTTTCAAAGAAACGGGATTGGTAAACAGTAATAAGTGTGACTTTTATTTTGAAGTTACAGATTGTAAAGAGGTGTTGAATCAAGACGATTTTGGTTCAGCCTAGAAGATTTGCTAAAAACAAAATGTGAAAATATAATAATTTTGGTTTCAAATAATGTATGTTTGAGTGGAATGGATACTTTCCTCTAATTGATGATTGTTTTAAATGATTTATTCCTAGTAGTTTTCCTCAGAATACTATGATTGTATGTGATCATGTGGTGTTTTTTTGTTTCTTCTTTCTTTTTTGTTGTTGTTTTTTTTTAATGTGTTTCATCTATTCTGTCCCTACTTGCTTTCTCATGTATATATTTACGTAACATTTCTATGCGTTATCAAAATGGGAAAAAAAAGGTAAACAAAAGTATGCTATGAACAAATAAAAAGTATAAACAAGTAACAGTTAGTCGAGTGGTCACTGAAGCGCCGTTCACTTGGAAGGGGCAAAGCCGGTCTCCCCAGTGGAAGCCGTTTTCACCACACACTCAGAGCCTGACGCCCTCTCTGGCTCAGAAGATGGGGACATCTCTGGTCCAGAAGTCTGGACTCGCCTATGAATCGGAATCACCTGTTGCTGCTGGGCTGAGGAGCCGCCCCGTCTGCCGAAGGTTTGCAGGCAGAAGGCCCGCACGTCAGGATCCCGGGCCGGGTACATGATGAAGATGACTAAGCCCTGGATGGCGGTGGTGCAGGTAAAGAGGTACTGGAAGACCAGGCGGGCGTCCTCCACGGCGAAGAAAGCGAAGACCCAGCTGAGACCTGGAACAGGGAGGTGGGGAACGTTTGGATGGTTCAGTGTGAATGTGGAGTCTGCTTCTTAGATCTGAGTGTAGAGAGACAGAGACAGAGAGAGACAGAGAGAGAGAGCATCACACACAGGGACGTAATTATGGCTATATAGTCCTCCAAGATACATAGCAGGGATGCGATGCAGTGAAAGGAAGTCAGAGACTTGGCAGGTCACGACTATCAGTGACAAGCACATGACCTGATGCATGCAGAAAGACCAGCGTCAGACCAGTCAGTCTGAGCGGAAGGCGTGGTGCTCTCTGTATTCCATCACAAACTATTGTAATGGCGGCAGCAACATGGCGACAGCAACCAAAAGAGTTAGAAAACCGTGGTGTTTTCTGTACAGGAAACAAAGTGGAGTGATGGTCTAGAGGTAACGCGTCCGCCTAGGAAGCGAGAGAATCTGAGCGCGCTGGTTCGAATCACGGCTCAGCCGCCGATATTTTCTCCCCCTCCACTAGACCTTGAGTGGTGGTCTGGACGCTAGTCATTCGGATGAGACGATAAACCGAGGTACCGTGTGCAGCATGCACTTAGCGCACGTAAAAGAACCCACGGCAAGAAAAGAGTTGTTCTTAGCAAAATTCTGTAGAAAAGTCCAATTCGATAGGGAAAACAAATAAAACTGAACACAGGAAAAAAATACAAAAAATGGGTGGCGCTGTAGTGTAGCGACGAGGTCTCCCAGGGGACAGCATCCCGAATTTCACACAGAGAAATTTGTTGGGATAAAAAGAAACCCAAATACAATAGTACTCAAATTCTTTTCAAAACGATGCGATGAAGAAAATTGAAATGTGGTGGGTGGCAGTGACCATGAAGTCAATGTCCGTTTTTGGTCACTGTCCAATTTCATTGCAATGAAGATTAATTCTTCCGTTACATTTTCATTGATTTCTAACCCCCCCCCCCCCCGCCCCACCCGGATATACTTTGTTATCTAACATCGAATTTGGCACAAAAATGGGGAAAATTATCTTATTTCTACTCACACTGGTTTTAATGACGACGCACCTTTAGGATGGGCACAAAAGAAAAAAGAAAGAAAGAAAAAAAAGCCAAATTATTTGCACAATAAATTTATTGTTACATTTTTTAATTTCTATTCATAAAACGTGAGACTTGGACTGGTATACTGAAACACTGATCGACAGCAGTCACTTTTATTATTTTCTGTTCAAATAGGAACTTCTTTTGTTTAGTTTGGAAGTTACATTAATGAGTAAATTTCTTTGGGGCAGCTGATTGAAGGGGATGTCAATCATGATTTGAAGCGTGGACATTAATTTGTTTTTAAACTAATCTTTCTCATCTTAAACATTACTTTCTAAAATTATTACTCAGTACATAGAAAGGCTGATGTGTTTTAATTTCAGTGTGAAGACGACTATTCCAGTCATTTTACGTGAAAAAGGGCCAAAATATTAACTAACTGCTATAAAAACATTTTTGCTGGAATACATACTATATTATGTTGGGAAACAATTTAAAAAAAGTCCGGGGGCACCACTTTTGTTTTATACCCTATTTTTGATGTCAACATTTCCTAGGTGTTTTGAAAACCGATCACCTTAGAGGGGACATATGAACACCATTGTACTTACATAATCACGTGTTTTATTGCATGTCAAATTAAAGCTCCTTTCATGAACAACTTAAAAAACATATCCCAGTCTGATTTACGCATCTCAAAACAAAACAGTGATGACAAAAACACTGCGCACCCGCTGACGTCACATTTCAGTCAGACTCATCCAGCTCAAGAACGGTGTTGACACAGCTGATTCCACGACGTTCTCCTCTGTGTACTCACTGACGTCACATTTCAGTCAGACTCATCCAGCTCAAGAACGGAGTTGACACAGCTGATTCCACGACATTCACCGCAAGCTGCTGTGCATGTCAAACCATGTTTCCTGCAGCCACACCTTGCTGAAGAGCAGTCAGTTTTGCAGTTGCAGCGGATAAAGTTCAGCAGATCTTCTGGTGCTGGCGGTATGTCAGAAGCAACAGGAAGAAGTTGGCCCTGTTGAAGATCCCAGCCCCAACCCTGTGGAGAAAGTTCTGCTTCTTTCCCTAGACTGGCCCATTCCTGTACTTGATAGTACACTCTGTAGGTGTGGTACCGAGCAGCTGATGAGGTGGGAGGCAGAGATCTTGCTTGGACCTGTGTGGTGTTGGACGAAAGTTTTTGTTGGTACTTGACAAGCTGCAGTTTATTCAAAGTGTCACCCTTTTTTCTGCATTCTGATGTGAAAAACACATTGTGCGTGGTCGGTTTAACATGATGCAATAATAAGACAAGAAGGTCCGTGTCTCCGCCGATCACCAGTTGTGGAGACTTCAGCAGACAGAAGTGTTTCCTGAACAATCAGGCAGTCAGCATCTCCCACTGCTTGACAGGCTGGAATATCTTGGGCTTCAACGGCACCCTTGAGGAGTTGCATATACTGTTGCTTGCTCTCTGCATTCGCCTGGAAGAGTTCCTTTTTCTTTTTCTCACATTGGAGCATGTCTGCAGTGAAGGCAACATTCGTACCAACCACGCCTTTGCTTTGGCACAGATGTGTTGTGTCCTTTGTTCCTGGCCCACTGCCAGGTTATTTTGGCATCTGTATACTGTCTCGACACACAGCCAACATACATCACCAGTTCTCTGTATGATGATCCTCTTGGCCATGGCAAGCGTTGGAGCAGAGAACCGCCATCCAGAATGTACTTGACATTTTCACTCGGCAGAGAGGCAGATGCGCTCTTTTCTGACCAAAGAAAGTCTACAAGGGTATGCTTACTGGCTTCTCTGGGAAATCCACAAGTACCGAAAAGCAATGTTGGCCAACTCGTCAGCTCATGACATAGAACATAGAATGCACCTGAACTCTTAGTCTTACTTGCAATAGCACCATGACAGTACGTGGCCGTGCTGTCTAGACAATGGCCTGTCCTACTGAGGCGATCTTCGGATCACTGTCTTTTACCATGATGACGGATTTTAAGAACATCCTCAAGGAGTCTGGTATGAAGTTGATTTGGTTGTCAAGGCAGCCACCATCTCCAAAGTCTGGATAATTGTGTCTCTCGTTTGACATAGTCTTTATATCATTGAAGATAAGTTATGAAGCTTTCTTTATTATTTCTGTCTTCTGATCTTGCTTATTGGCATGTCTTGTTGACACAAAAAAGCATGCAGTATATCTTTGAAGCATTTCGTCTCAGAGAGACAACCTCAGGCCTCCTCCTGCCGTTTCCTAGCTCTGTGAAGACAATGTCCTCCCCAAAATGATCTTGCAGGGTTTTGTTGTTGTTGTTGTTGCTTTTTTCTCTCTTTTTTCAGGTACTGTGGCTTGCAATTCAGCATCAGGTCCACCCAAGATATCCTGCATTACTTCCAAAAGTTTAAGAACAGTTAATTGGTCGTAGTCACTGTACTTCAGGTACTGTACCACACCAAGGAATGCTGCAGCAAGGGTAGTCCCATTTTTGTATTCTCTGTGTGCTCTGAGAACGCCTGTGGAAGTCCAGTCCTGAACGGAATTGGAACTGCCTACATTGTGATGCACAACATCATAAGCACAGCAGTACGATACAAAAGCAAGTCTACCAGTGATTTCAACAGCCCACGTGTCATTCTCCCCCTTTCAGTACACACTTTCTTTATGCAAACCCCAAAACATCATTTCGAATCACTGACTGGCATTAAATTCAGTTGGTGTATGTTTTTCGTTTGGAGTGTAGTCTTTAGATTTACATTATATATGTATTCTCCCCAGTTGATCATCAATCCAAGGCAGGCACACAGAGAAATAACAACATAATAACAACTGCCCTTGTGCTACACAGTGACTCTTGCGCGTTAAGTTGACAAGCGTGATGTTCCACTTTCATTATTTTAATACCAGTAGATCTATAGCAGATCACATTAAAAAAACACCACCTTATATCACAAACAAGTACTAGTCATTTGAAAAAATACTCAAATATGAAACAGCTTCCTTACCATTATTTTCGTCGTGTTGAACATTATCTGCTGGGCCGACTTCCATTTCGCCTCGGGATGTCAACAAAGTCAGATGACATGCATCTTTCCGAGGACACGAATTTACTTATGTCCGTGGTTAGGGGTATGGTGGACTGTTTGAATAACAACTTTGATTCGATAAAATCGCTCAAATTAATTTCTTTTAAACCCCAAAACACATTTATACCATGGTGATCGTTCCGGACTTTTCACGAAATGCAGAGGACATATTTTAGAGTAAGTTGCACCAAGAAAGATTTTAAAAGCACTTATTGCAAATTCAAAACGTTTATTGACTGGACTGGACCTTTCACAATGCACACTCCCCCAAGCAGTATTGTTTCGGGAAATAACAGATCGTACACAATGTGGCGTGGGAAGGGAGAGGGAAGAGGAAAACAGAAACGGTAGAAAACTACCAAAAAATGCATAACTAATATGCAATTACATTTAACAGTAACAATTCGATAATGATAACAATGATAAGAAACCATTAACACAGTTCTAAAGTACATTAAAGGAATGTAGACATAGGGCTATGAACTAATGTGAAAGTTCGACTATAAGAACATCGTCAGAAATAACTTTCCAAAAATCATCTGCAGAATAGTTATTCTCTTTGAAATACTTGGGCAAGTATGTACGTAACTGCTGACAGTAAAACAAACAATGATGCAAACTGAACTGCTTACCACAGATGTATGTACCAAACTTTGTCTTCAGCACATCAAGTTTTATACGGAAGAAAGTAGAGGTTGTTAATCTTGTATAGGAAGCTGACGGATTCGTCAATAATATTCTCGGAGAATAATGTCCCTTAAAAAAACCTACTTTTCCTTCCATCGATTATGAAATGACCCCGTGCTGATTTTTCTCACAAAGTGTATGACGGACATGTATTTTTGTCGATTTTTCTGAATCTTGTGCTCCTCTTTTAGCAGCTTTATCAGCAGTTTCATTGCCATGAATGCCCACATGAGAAGGCACCCAACAAAACCTGACCTCAGTTCCTTTAATCCTCAAACAATGTACCAAATGATCTGCCTCAATAACTAAGTCAGGTCTTGTTTCAAGGCTAAATAATTCTAGGGCATAAAGTACTGATTTGGAATCAACAAAGCATGCTGTTTTCAAGAAAACTATTTGATGGCTCACTAAGTAGTTCAGAGCTTGTATAATAGCAATTAGCTCAGCCGTGAATATGGAAAGATGCTTTCCAATAAAGTTAGATTTTTCAACTTTAAAGGCAGGAATATAGAAAGCTGCACCAGCATTTTTGTCATCAGGAACAGATCCATCTGTAAATATATGGACATGTTTCTGATTTTTCTGCTGTATGAATTCTGGGAGTACTTGTGATATTGATGTTTTCTTCCTTTTTTGTTTCAGAATAACTGATATAAAAATCTGCTTTCAACAATTCCCAAAAAGGAACAGGAGTTTGATGTGGCTTTGCAGCTAACTCTTTCATGTCAACATCAGATTCTTTTTACAAATTTGAAACGGAAGTTGCAGCTGTTTCTTGTGTGTGTGTGTGTGTGTGTGTGTGTGTGTGTGTGTGTGTGTGTGTGTGTGTGTGTGTGTGTGTGTGTTTGTATATACTGTGTGTATGAGAGAGAGAGAGAGAGAGAGAGAGAGAGAGAGAATGTGCATGAGAGAGAGAGAGAGTGAAAGCGAGTGTATGTGCATGAGAGAGAGACAGGCAGACAGACAGACAGAGAGAGAAAGAGAGAGAGAGAGAGTGTGTGTGTGTGTGTGTTTGTGTGTATGAGTGACATACCCAGCACCACAAAACAGCTGATGGAAGCACGGACACCGATGGCAGTGTAATTGGAGCCAACACTGCTGATCTTGGGCCGACGACAGATGCTGATCACGACCAACACGTAGATGACGATGTTGGTGGTGACGATGATGGCGACAGGCACCAGGAAGGCGTAGTAAAAAGGCGTCAGCGACATCCAGCAACTGAATGAAGCACAACACAAAAAGAAGACTTTCCCTCTGGTCACTAATGTACTGATGTTGATTGTACCATGACTGTCGCATAATACTCTACTACTCACTGTGTCATGTCTTCAACAAGAGGCAAAACCTTCATGGCTCATGCATGATCCTGTTGAACAACAACAGCAAAAAGGAAACGCCGGTTGTGGTGGAAGAATGCAAGAACGCAATAATTTGAATGTAAGGTACCGGCCTGTATACATTTTGGTGCACGTGTTGCACACACATCTGAACTAAAATAAAATAGGAAGAACGAAACAATCCACTTGTTACACAGTGAGCTCACTGAGAACAAGTAAACTGAACGAAAAGTACAAGGCTGATATTTCTGTTTAGGGTTGACAGTGCTCTTCTCTCAGTCTTAATGCATAAAAAACAAACATTGCAACATCTCTGGTCACGTTCAACTTTCATTTTGCAGCAGAAATGGTAATGATAGATTTCTAACATTTTGCGTATGCTTGTGCAAATATTTCTTTCTGAGATCATTATGCAATGGACAGGCTGTTAATACATGTAATTCGTCCTCTATTCTACCACCACATGGGCGGTTTTTCAAAACATCACGATAACGCTGATTTACTTTTTGTTCATTTATTCCAAAACGGAACTTACTGAAAGCCGATCTAAATTTACTGATAGTAAGATGAGATAAGTATTTTTCAGGTTGTAATATAGATTTGAATTACCTATATATGTCGAGTCCAGTTTAAAGCCATCTATCTTGCGTTGTTTGAACAGTTTAAGAAAAGTATTTACATCCCCAACCCCGCCAGGTAGCCATTTTCAGGCTCAGGACAGGCCACAACCACCTGAAACACCACCTATACACGAAACTCCGTATCGGCGACACAGAGCAGTGCCCCTGCAGAACAAGCAGCCAGACACCAGAACATCTGCTGCAGTCCTGCCCGCTCCACCAAGCGCTCCGAGAGAAAACCTGGCCCGACCCAATCCCAGTGGCCCGGAAGCTCTACGGAGGACTGGAGGACCTGCGACGTACTGCCGCCTTCGTCGAGGAGACGGGGGAATACATCTGATCAATGATGAACGAGACAACATATGTGGGCAAGGCTCCAGGGGCCGGATTGGCCTCATGAGTCACCTCCGGACCCACAGCCATAGATCTTCCATGTGATATTTGAAGCCATGGTCATCTTCGAATCCGAAGAATGAACATCAGTATCTGCATCCGCCACCAGTGTCAGACCTGAAGCCACTTGATAACCAGAAAGATCCTGAAGACATCGCCAAAGAGGCCCTGAAGCTCAGCGGAAGGAGACTCCACTCCCTGATGTTCCAGACGTTCTTCCCACAGCTAGTTGGCCCTGTGTAGGAAGGCGTCAAAGAAAGTATAGGTTGTGGGGACCTCCAAAACAGCAGTGGGCCACTTTATCTCACTCAACCAAAACTCGGAAAGTGAAATTGGCCGAGTTGGGAAAGGGCGTGTTGAAAGACTAGCATGCAGTCCTGCACTGAACGTTCTGCCTCCCTATAAGTTGTGTGGACTGGGGTGTACACAGACCTAACCTCACCTTCTGAGGAATCTTTCAGATATTTTCCCATTGTAAAAGCTGTGGATGCCAAGAAAGACTTTTTACCAGGATTGGAATTTGAAGTTGTATCCCTCACTTTGCAGACAGGTTTATTCAGCCACTCCAGAGCCATCTCTTGGGCATTAGGGGGTCTAGTGGTCCCAACCTGAGTCTTGCTTCCTAAGGAAGGCCAGCAGAAATGGAGGAGCTAACTATATCTCCACAGAGTTTACTCAATTCGGCATGGTAAGTTGTAACTAAGCCAGGACGGAGTTGGGTTTAGCCTAGTCCCCAGTGGAACAAGATAGAGACCTGTCTCCTGGGAAGAGAGAGGAATGGCAACTTATGCACTTTCTTCAGTGTCTGAGTCATCCTGACCATCGTCTGTATCATCTGAGTCAGCCTGATCATTTTCTGTATCATCTCAGTCAGCCTGGCCACCTTCTGTATCATCTCAGTTAGCCTGGCCACCTTCTGTATCATCTCAGTCAGCCTGGCCACCTTCTGTATCATCTCAGTCAGCCTGATCATTTTCTGTATCATCTCAGCCTGGCCACCTTCTGTATCATCTCAGCCTGGCCACCTTCTGTATCATCTGAGTCAGCCTGATCATTTTCTGTATCATCTCAGTCAGCCTGGCCACCTTCTGTATCATCTCAGTTAGCCTGACCACCTTCTGTATCATCTGAGTCAGCCTGATCATTTTCTGTATCATCTCAGCCTGGCCACCTTCTGTATCATCTCAGCCTGGCCACCTTCTGTATCATCTGAGTTAGCCTGATCATCTGCTTTTTCATCTGGAAACAGACATTATGGACAATAGAGAATGAACACAGATAATCCAGAGGGGTTGAGCAGGGAAAACCGATTGGAGGTAAACGAGAAGCTGACGCAAATGATGTAAAAGAAAGCTGAGGATAAGCAAACTTGCAATAAGCAGGTAAAGCTTAAAACTGAGACAAGGTTGAGGGCCAAAAATAGCACACTTGTCCAGACAACCATTTGCCAAAGAAGGAGAATGCAGCTCTTTCAGGCATGGAATTGCGCTGATTGCCCGAACAGATGACGAGCCAGAAAGAGGAGTCTCAGTACTGTGTTTGCCGCGGACTTTGGTCAACAGAGCAAACTGATGATTGTCATCTGTTTCACATGATGCAGTATAAAACGCTAATTTTTTTTAATTTTTTATGAAAATGCTGCAAATTAGATTATTTCATAAACTCAAAGCCTTCCTTATTACCCGGTCATTCAGTCACTGGGACTGAATCCATTTCATTCTGTCCTTTTCTCAGGCACTTTGTCCTGATACAATGGCCTTAACTCACTCAGTACGGCCAGTCTTCTCTTCTCCTCTACACAGACCCCTCGGATGTCCAGTGGGTGTCTCAATGACCCAACCTTTAGCTTCCGTCGTCAGAACTGTGAGCTATATGAGCGTTCCGCTTGTAATATTTTGATGATGGTAATTGGGATGAAACGCTGTTAACGTCGTCTGTTTCGCCGTTTGTATGGAGAGAGTTAAGTTATTCCTCTACATCCCTCTGTATGACCGTTTCTCGTCGTTAGTTTGTTCATCTGTTTTCTTGTTCTCCATTGATAATGTGTCAGTACCACTTAACAAGCACCACTCATCTCAATAAACGGGTGCAGATAATACAGATTATGAATAACAATGATTCATGAATAATCAGGGATTTATGAAAACTGATTACCTCCCCCAGAAAGTTGCAGGAGACAATGAACTTACTATCTGTCTCCTCCATGGTACAGCTCCACGTCGATTGCAGACACAATGATAACTGGCAGGGCTGGCAGACCTGCACACACACACACACACACACACACACACACACACACACACACACACACACACACACACACACACACACACACGTACACATCAGTACTGAAATAAAGCAATATTACCTAATGACTTGAGCAACTTTATAACATGTAAGAATTAGACTGTCTTATTGTTTATGAACCCAGTGCCCTGCAAGATCAGTAATTCAGACGACAGATTTTAATGTATGTACCTGTACCCTCATACCTTCACACCTACTTCTCTCTCTCTCTCTCTCTCTATCTATCTATCTATCTATATATATGTGTGTGTGTGTGTGTGTGTGTGTGTGTGTGTGTGTGTACATAAGTTGCCATTCGGCAACTCGCTGTCCCTTGTCTCACCCCAAGCTACCAGTCCAGCCTTCAGCATGAAGCGTGGTGTGGAAGGTTGTCTCCTGCCCTTGAACAGCATGACGTAATGCAGCGCCCCCTGGACCAGCATCCAGAGGAAGGTGACCAGGATGAAGTAGTGCAGCAAGATGGCCACCAGCAGGCAGGTCACGTGACTCCCCACACGCTTCACCCCGGCCAGGAAGAGGACCCATGAGATCAGCATGGCCAGCGACAGGTTGAACAAGGCTTGCTGGGGGAGGCTTTTGTGCAGCTTCCTGTCGGCACGAGGAAACATGGGTTACATAGAGAAACAAAATGAACAGGAAATTTGCCACAACAGTACTTTTATGTAACATTCTTACCATAATCCAAAATAAGGTATGCATGTGATAAAAGATCTAAATGTGGATAAAAACCTACAAAAAGAAAAGAAACAAAAACGAAAGCAGATGGAAATAACGCAGCTCCCTCCATGCAGAGACGTTAGTTGCGTCAAATGACGTCATTTAATCCCAACTGCGCACAGCCAATGGAGGGAAAAGGGGAAGGAGGGCTATATGCGAGTCATGGGAAGTTTTTCTGGACTGAACGTAACCTTACAAAAAACGATTTCGTTTAAATCACACATACATCTATCCAGCGCAGAAAGGCATTACCATGACAGATGGCTTACCTTTAGTTACTGGTGAGAAAGAGATGTCACCAAGGCTGCTGGTGTACAAATAAACCCACAACCAAACTTTACTGAAAGACCAACTGATTGTGGTCTTGACACAGTTGAGTGAGACTCAGCAAGTCTTCGAGGCAAACTGCTATACTATGATGGGGAGGCAGAGTTCCTGCCTTGTGAAGAGGAAATAGACAGGAGCCAATCTGCAAGGGGACATTTGGAACTGAAAAACTATCCCTTGCCGAGTGAACCCAGTTTATACCCAGTTTCTCAAAGGAATGAAGAGTTAACCAATGCATTCCTGATGACGGTTGACACAGCCCAGACCCCTCGATGAATGGTACCTCTGAACGACGCTGTTGTCTCCATTCTGGAAGGCTTGGGTTTGAGAACACGACTGAGAGCTGAGAGATCCAAGCCTTGAGCCACCTGAATGTTGGGTACCAGAAAGTGTCTCCTGTAAAACCCAGGAGAAGGGGGAGACCAACCCGCTGTATGGTCTGCTCAGACAGAAGAACGATACCTTCCTCACCCAGTGGGCAGCACAGATCCTGGGTGGACAGACGAGAGCAAGACAGAGCATGAGAGGAGCTGCCTTGGCCGAGAGCTTGCCCCTGACCTGATCACCCTGACTATCCAGCAGCACATCTATCCAGGCTGAAAGGTGGCTGGAGAGGTTGACAGCCAGAGGAGCAACAGTGGTGAGGGACACGGGTCTGGGCCACGTCCCGTTTTCCATTGTCAGATAGCGGTTGATGTGTTTTTTATGACATTTTTATAGTCAACTGGATGATGTAAGGCGTTTTGAGCAGCATTGGTGCTGGATATCGCGCCATAGAAAAACTATGTATTATTATTATTATTATTATGTCAATGGGTTAACCGGATTCAGGAGTCTGAAAAGACCTTGGCCTTGTCTTTTTGTGACCTTGGCATGGACCCTTTGGTTTAAAAGGGGGTCCAAAACTTGCTCTTCTGCCAAGTCAGTGGACACACGCCTGCCTGTTTACTGCAGCATGGTGTGGGTCGGTGTGGGAACAACCACAGGAGGGAGTGGGCCGGTGAGGGAACAACCACAGGAGGGAGTGGGCCGGTGAGGGAACAACCACAGGAGGGAGTGGGCCGGTGAGGGAACAACCACAGGAGGGAGTGGGCCGGTGTGGGAACAACCACAGGAGGGAAGGACTGCATGGAAGTGTGGGGGGCCTGTGACTGTGACACAGAGAGGACGGAGTCTCTCCAAGCCAGGACAGAGTTCATGGACAGCTTGGACAAGGCAGAGATGATGAAACACAGACCCTGACTATTCAAGAAATGAAGAAAAGAATCGATGACAACTGGGTCAAGGTCCGAGCGTGGCTGAAAGGAGCAGAAGTACATGGTGCGGCCTCTGGAGAATTCCAAATCACGTGATCAGGCACTCAAGAAAACTGTCCATGACTGAGACAGGTTGAAAGAATAACTTTCAGAAAGAACACTGATGGATGGCAAGGAAGAGGGCATCCATCTGAAGGAGGGAAGGAGTGATGCTGGAAAGAAACCCGTGTTGATGGAGAGGCATGTGACGAGCGAACAACGGGTTTTTTTTCCAACCCCCAAAGTCCTGGAGAAATCAGGGGCTCCCTCTGAGGTAACTTTAGAGTTCGGGTGTCTCCCTTCCTGTTTCCGATTCTTTTTATAATAATGTGAGGAGAAGATGAGGAAGAAGGCTGTTTCCCCAGAGCCATGTCTACACCCAAAGGGCAGGAGGCGTGCTCTCTCTGGATTGAAAAGGAGTGACAGAGAAGAGACACCGTGTACACAAAGGCCACGAACTGCCCGTGGGGTGTGGGAGGGGGTGAGGATGTTGGGGAGTGGGGGGATCAGATAGTCCTCTCCCACAGACGAGGCCCCGTCCTGGTGTATGACATCCCTGTGACCGTGCTCTATAAGAAGCGCGATCAGCGTAAGAGTGTTCAAAACAAAGGGAAGCAGAAAGGGTCACACCCGGGAAGAAAGGTCATTCGAATAAAGTTCCCCTGACCACACAACCACACCAGTCAGTGATGAATGAGGACTAAGGAACACTGATAGAGGAACACTGATAGAGGCTTGGCTCAGGCCTAACACCAAAATTTGGTAAAAACAAATACGAGGGCGGGGGAACGCCGATGAGTGAACCAGAGCATGCAGACCACAGAACAACCAAAACCCCACCTGCCCCACGGGCTGAGAGAGAAGTCAGCTCTGACATTTAGTTCCCCAAATCCTTCTACCCCCCGCCCCCCTACCTCCCCCTCCATCCCCCCCCCCCCAACTCACCCCATCCTAACACCCTCCTAATAATCCCCAGCAATTTCTGGCGGGAAAGCAGGAAGACGTACTCCGGATCCCTTGCAGCCATTGCTAGAACGGCTGAAACAATGTCCCCGCCTGCTTGCGGACATGATCTCACACAGGTACGGCACCATCCAAATCCATCTATCAACAAAAAAATAGAAAACACAAATCTGTCTGATAAACAACGCGGATAGCAACCAAAATGGTGTGTCCGAGAAGCGGACGAAACATACTTGGCCAAAGGGACATCATTTGTTGCGGGACCTGCGTTAGTTAGCTCCCTTCTCGTTTCCTTGTCCTGACTTCTAATGGACCTCATTTCTCCTCGTGATGATGTGCGCTTACACACAATAAGCGTGTTATTATTCTGAAGGTGTAATCAGATGTAATCATAATGGCTGGATTTTTACTGTTTTTAATGTCAGCCTGATTCAGATCAACGTATGATGGATTTCTGTGTGTTCACTTTACCTGAATTAATTTCAGACTTTTTTTTGGGGGGGGGGGGGGGGGGGAGCGGGGGGGGGACGGGGGGGGGGGGGGGGGGGGAGGAGGGAGGGTGGCGGGGGGGGATGGGGGGGAGGGGGGGGGGGGGCATGGGGATCTGACACAAAAGTACCAACGGGAATTGAATTTTCTCTTTTCGTAAAGTTGATTTCAGGTTAAATTGTTACTTCTTCTGGTGTAATTTCAATTTCAATTGTTGAGCTTCTCAGTATGTATTCGGCACATGCAAGGTTTTTGGAATTCATCGAAAGGTAATTCTCATATTTCTTTCTTTCTATGTTCTGTGGGTCGAAGCATGAAAAGGGCAAGTTTATATACTTTACAGTCTGCACCCTGGAGCTTCTTTAGTAGATACATTGGAGCACTGAAAATATTTCTTGCCCATACGATAGTTTCGACCGAAAATGATGTCGATCAATCTTTTAGAATTATTATAGCAAGACCCCAGTACTACTTACTTATGATTTATGTAATTTCAAACATGTTCTGCTTTTCGTACTGGACATTTAGTATGGATATTCCATGACATTTACTGAGTAATAAATAACCCAAAGAATTTTACCATATCCTTTTA
>NC_134887.1:4629375-4636875 GCF_041734735.1 Babylonia areolata
AACAACAACAACAACAACAACAACAACAACAACAACAACAACACACACACACACACACACACACACACACACACACACACACAGAGTGCTGCAGTCAGTGCTACAGAGTCAGTCTCTGGCGAGATTGAGCAGTCTGTCAGAGGTGAGGCGGTGAAATTTGTGCTGAAGGACCACTGTGAGCCCCGCTGCTTCAGCAAAGCCAAGCAGTAACTGTAATGCATGGAGCAGGCTGGAAACCACTCTGCAGTCAGAGGGCAGTCCAGACGATGTGAAAGTATTCTACTCAAGGCTGACACACTTCGTGCCACAAGCGATCTAAGAAGGGGTCCTTGGAAAAAGAAAAACGAGGTCACCAGGGCAATGAAAAATGGTGACAGAGTATCCGAGACTCAGTGCAGTGTTTTGAGTCAGCAGACACACACAAGAACAAGTGTCAGCATACAGAGGACATCAAGAAAAGCGACCCACTCAGCACTGAGATCCACATCTTTCACACCTCCTGTCCCATCACTTCAACGTGTCGGTGCGGAAGTCAGGAAGTCAGGGAGTCAGGAAGTCAGGGAGTCAGGGAGTCAGGAAGTCAGGAAGTCAGGGAGTCAGGAAGTCAGGGAGTCAGGAAGGGGGAAGGGGAGAGGCTCACCGTCACACTGTAGCACATTCCTTTACCCTCACTTCCGGTACATTGTTTGTCCATCACCACATCACAAGTCATCACCAACAAGCTCAAGAATTGGTATCTACATTACATCATACGTGAGACTTCAGTCTCAGGTACTGGCACTAAGTTCATCTGAATCCAGCTGTGTTTAAAAGAAAGAATGTTTGCTGCAGACTGGAACTTTCAATGAAACACGCACGTCAATTTTCACCATCTACAGTCTGTGACAGAAGCGGCTTGTGAAGACGTGAACACAAACAGATCTTTACTCACTTTAAAAGGATGATGCAATTTTCTTGCATACTGGTAGTCCCTCCACCACTACGTCCTCTTTCCATCACCAACCTCCCCAAACGGAATACATTCCTACAATGTGACAACTTTTGCAAAATGGCTTCTGCTGACCAACAGAATATACTTCATCACGTCATATTGCAACATGGTTTTTTATGATGGAGTAAACACTTGCAGAGTTAAATCGATCAGTTAACTGGTTAATTGATTGGTTGACTGACTGAATGAATGGTTCATTGGCTCATGGAATTTTTGGCATGCTTACAATTTACTTGACAGTTACTTATTAAATACAATTTTTGTAAACTACAGACATGCTAGGAAGAAAATAAAAGAAAAATCAGCCAAAATATGAGGGGAGGAAAGGAAAAATAATCAACGGAAAAAAAGAAGAAAGAAAACAAGACAAGACAGACAGACAGAAGGAAAGAAGGAAGAAAGAAAGGAAAGAATAATGAAGGAATTACTGAGAAGAAAAGAAGAAAATGAGAAGAAGGAAGAGGAATGGAAAAGAAAAAAGAAGAGAAAGAATTCAACTCACCTCATTCAGCTTTCTCAAGATCCTGGTTTTGTTAGATTCACCCGGTGGGTTAGGTGTTGTCTCCAGAACTGACAACAATGAACCAGAGATATTACTTCATGTATGAAATTCACTCAGCTACCAATACAGACTACATGATGCTACCAACACTGTTGACACTGCACTACCTGTCTCTCTGTCTGTCTGTCAGTTCTTCTGTTTGTGTCTGTACATCAACGTGTTTCAAAGGGATGGTTTCACAAGAGACAAGCACAACACAGTTTTACTTTTTCTTTCGACATTTTCCGTCTTCGTTTCTCTGTGCCTCTGTGACTGTGTGTGGCTGTACATCTGTGTGTGTGTGTGTGTGTGTGTGTGTGTGTGTGTGTGTGTGTGTGTGTGTGTGTGTGTGTGTGTCTGCGTCTGTGTGGCTGTGTGTGTGTGTGTGTGTGTGTGTGTGTGTGTGTGTGTGTGTGTCTATGTCTGTGTCTGTACATCTTTGTGTGTGTGTGTGTGTGTGTGTGTGTGTGTGTGTGTGTGTGTGTGTGTTTCTATGTCTGTATGTACTTACTACAGTTCATGGATACACAAACAGCAGGTGGCACACAATCGTTGTCACGTGTACAGTTCACATCACTACCAGCAGGGATTCCTGAAAGACACACAGAACAGCGTGACGTTACTGTTGGATAATGAATGACCTCATTTCGTAAATTCGGTACGTAAGTGAGTTTCAGGGGTACTTGAAAGAATATATATATATATATATATATATATATATATATATATATATATCTACATCAGTTATTCTGCCGGGCTTTTAAACTTCAAAGAATACACACACATACACACACGCTATTGTTGTTTTTGCTTTTCATCTGCTTGTTTCTTCTCTCTCTCTCTCTGACAGTATTATACTGCTTGTCTATTATCCTGCTCCCTATCTGCATGGACGTAGAGACGAATCCTGAAATGCACACTGCTATGGATAGACGATTTGTTCAGATATTGGAGGAGCTACGATTACATTCCGCAAGTCTGTGTGAGAAAATGGAAACCATCTTCGGGAACCTCCAAAGAAATATATCACATTTGATGTCAGAGGTATCGACCCTACAAAATGTCGTTCGTGAACATAGCAACGTGATACATGCTATGCAGGAAGACAAGGTCAATGTTCATCAACGGTTGGACAGAATGGAGAAAGAAATAAACACACTGGAGATGAACTCAAAAGAAAACAATCTGAAGTTCTAGGTGTTCGTGAAACCGGTCTGGAAAGCAAAAGAAAAAGTGCGGAAATAGCTGTTGACATTTTGAATCGTTCATCATCCTCCAGTTCATGGCGTCTGTCAGACATTGAGAAGGCCTATCGCGTCGGCAGCTACAGACAGTACTCCTCACAGCCACGCCCATTAATCGTTCGATTCCGCAACTGGACAGACAAGATGGACATTCTGAGCGACAACTACTTAAGAAATCTCCTCAGAAGAGAGAACATCCGAATCACGGCAGACCTCACAACACGTCAGAGAGAGGAAATACGACACCACCGTCAGCAGGGAAAGATTGCATACTTCAAGAAAGGAAGACTGTATGTCCAAGACAAGCACTCACATCTTAACACTGATGACTTGGACGACCGACCCGGACAGCAGAACAGAGAAGAAAATGGGGGCACAGACCGACATCGCCCATTCAACGCAAAACATGCGAATTTTCATACCCAGCGAGCAGCATCTGGTACCAGATATGGGGACCACCGAAGAAACAGGGGATCGAGTACATACAGGAAGCAGGAGACTGACAACAGGCAGCAAGGTGACTTCGAAGAGAACAGATCCAGTGCACACAGACACCACGCTCCCTCTCAACACATCCACCACCAGAGCCAGCGACAGCCAAGTGGAGTCAGCACCCTCCTCCAGATGGCAGGAAGAGTACGATATGTACCAGCAAGACAGCTTTGAGAACGATCTCACTGCACAACTCGACTACAATGCTGGTAGGGAAGCTTTTCAATATCAGCACACACCCTATGTTCCTATGTACAACTACGAGGAATTCCAAAGCCACACAGCAAGATATCGTCCCGCTGACGACTGGTTTCAACAGGCTCATGGTGATATGTGGAACAGCTGGAACCATGTCCATCACAGCCAGCACTTGGACATTTCAAACAATGCCCATGCTTCCAGTCAGAGGAATGAGATCAACTATTTAAGCCCCAGAGATAAAGCCTATTCCCCATGAGTGGTTCATGGCACGAGATCATACAGTGAAGTGATACAATCCGTCCGCTCTTCCTCAAGACATCAAGAAAAGAGACTGACGCAAGAAGCTGCAAGCAGGAAAGACTCCCCGCGTCAGTCACCCTCAACAAACAACGCAAACAGACCGAACGAGTGCATGGAAGGTGATACTCGACACGACACACACCAGCTCACGGCTGCGAACAGGACAGACAACAAAATCAACGGAGCCGACCAACTGGAAAAGGACAACTCCTGCCATGACGACGACCAGTCTGACCTTGGCAGTGTCAGATCGGATGTCCCTCTGGTTCCCCCCACTGTTCCCCAGCCCTCTACCGAAGAGAAAGCGTCGACTTGTGACCCAGCTGTCACCACGTCCGACAGCCACAGCATTGAAGATGCACGCGGTGACACTGTATGCAGACAGGATGCCACTGATGCCATCAACACCACTGCAGACAGAGCCACTGAGAGAGGTAGAGACAGTGCAGTAGAGTCTGGTGATCGGGTTGACAGGGACAGCAGTGTGATGAATGCTATGGACGTTCAACAGCAGCAAGATGACCTGGCTGATGACGCGGATGATGAAGGGCTTCCACCCAACACCCCTGCCACCCCGAAGGACGACGCGACCCGTGCTGTCTATGGAGACGGCCCCTCAACGCAAAGCAGCGTCACCTCCGACACCAATGCCAACACGCTACGTAACGCGGGGAATTCCCCTTCCCTTGGCTGCTCGGAGAAATCGCCCCCTGTGACTCCCGTGCAGAATGAACGGCAGAGGCGCCGTGGCAGCGTGACAGGCGAGAAAAGACTGGTGAACACACGATCACAATCTGTGTCACTTGAAAGACAGTCTTCCCTCCCCAACAGCTGGATAAGAAACAACAAACAGAACAAACGCGCTAGTCCCCGAAAAGTTACCACCTCGAAAGAAAAAGGTAAAAAATGATGGTATGGCCCTGACCCTAACACTGGCATTTCAAAAGACTCAGTTTTCAATGATTTCATATAACGTTGAAGGAATAGTGTCTAAACTGAAAGACACCAGTTTCGTCTCCTTTATTTCAAAGTTTAACTTCATTTGTCTGTTAGAAACATTCGTAGAGTCCTTCACATGTTCGTTATTCCCATCACATACATGTTACGTTGCTCCAGCGATAAAGCTCTCACATCAGGGGAGGAGGAGTGGGGGTGTCATTGTACTAGTAAACAATGAGTATGTACCTTTCCTTAACCCCTAGGCTGCCTGCATGACGAGATAACTCGTCATGGCAAGCATGTATGCTTCGCTGCCTGCATGACGAGATAACTCGTCATCGAAATATTCTGACTTTTCCCTGGTTTGCATTCACTTCCTTGGCAAAAATAGTGGTAGCTTTAGCCTGGGGAATCTCTCTAGATTCTATTCATAGCTAGAAACCCCATCTACGTCATGAAGCAGTCCTTTATTTGAACGTTTTGGTTGGGTCACTGTCCAAGTGTTTGCCTGACTTCTCTCCTCGCTCGCTCAACAAAATGTCGGACTGACGCCGTGCTCAAGACATGCGATCGTGACGAACTAAATCAAAAATGATTTCTTTCTTTAGCTGATGCTCAGAAAGAACTGAAGCGTAAATTCGAAGGAGAAGATAGAGATGAACATTTATAGGACGATCTGATAGAAAATAAAGGGAGCAATCAAGAGAGTGGCCAAGATGCAACTGTCAGTGAGTGATGTCAGCTGTACAGCTGTTAGCAGACGACAGATGACCGAATTAGCAGCAGAGCGATATTCTTGGCAAGCAGCCAACGCGGTCTGATGAGAACTGAATCAAGTGACCGTGTGAGAGGGGTGAGGAGGAGGGGGGGGGGGGGGGGGTGGAGACTGAGGGGGCGTGGCCTCACATCCATCTTATCACTTGGAGAAGTCACAATGTATTGTGTATCTATCTCTTAAAAAATATATATATATACATATTGTGGTTGTTCTAGTATGATTTTGTGTTTGCAGATATCCATTTGTCCAGAAAATATGATGTTTTTGTGCAAATTACCTGACTAATATTTGTAATGAACAAGTTGAAAATGTGACAAAAAACAAAACACTGATTTCAAAACAACAACATGTCACTAAAAATATATAAAATGGGAAAATAGCATGTGTTTTGTATTCTTTATTCATTTACCTTTCAGAAAATATATACTTTTATGGGTCTTTCTCCAATAAAAAAGAGCACAGAATTTTTGGAAAATTTATACCCGTTTTTTGTGAAAAAACCCTGGCAAATAGATTTCACTTAAATCTTATTCTCCTGGCAGCGAAAGGGTTAAACAATTTCCAACAAAATATGATAATACAATTGTTCTTCAAGCAGAAAAAGAACTTTTTGGAACAGAGTCTAGTGTTTTTATTGTTAGTATTGACATAAATCCTCTCAACAGTCCATTTTACGAGACAGGTGAGGCAGACAATGGGATTTCTATACTAGAACAACGTCTACTTGACATTATTGAAAACCACGAGGATGCTTTCTTCATTTTGTGTGGAGACTTTAATGCCAGGACTGGTAACAAATTCCCAGTACAGTTTAGTGCGGACTTTTCCTCAGACGACACACACGATGGTTTTCAGTTTGACGATGGCCACGAATCGATTCCTGACCGTTGTCACAAGATACAATGATCAATGACTATGGCCAAAAGTTACTCTGCTTGTGCTCTAATTTTGATCTGTACATTTTGAATGGTGCTTGTGACGGAGACACAAATGGGGTTTTCACTTATACGTCTCGCTCTGGTAGTAGTGTCATTGATTATTTTATTTTCTCCTCTTCATTAAGCTATTCATCGCACAGAATGCTTGTAGAAGAAAAGATAGAATCTAAGCATATGCATGTAACATGTCTTATAAAGTGTAATAGACAAAAGTATAAAGGGGGAACAGATTCATTTATTTCCAGGCTCATTTGGTCTGATGACAAACATGACGAATTCGTTAATCGTATCAATTCACCGGAAAATATTGCTTCTCTTGAACAAGCCAAACACCTGATAGATGAGGACATCAATAAAGCAGTTGACTTGTTTTCAGTTACTCAAAAATCCGCCGCTTCTTGCATGCTTGTAAAAGGAGGATGTGCTAGAGCCATAAAAGGCAATATTTGGTTCGACTCAGAATTCCATGAACGTCGGAAGGGCACAAGGAAAGCTCTCCGTGAATTTGGACGTGAACAGAGAGCCGATCCTACTGCAGATGGGCATGCGTATTTTGAGTCCAGAAAGTCTTACAGAAAGCTATTGGCTAATAAAAAAAGAGCTTACAAAGCAAAATGTAGAGCTGAACTTGAAGGGAATATTAATGATTCCAAGCAGTTTTGGAAAACTATCAAACAATTTTCTAAGAAAAGTAAGCAGACTGGAAACGTCTCAGATGATGAGTGGTTACAACACTTTAAAGAGGTTTTTGGTGTGAATGACAATGATACTATAAATGACGATTTCACTGGCTTTGAACCTGGGAATGGGACTGAAGAAAGTGACAATCAGGACGATGTCCTGCTGAACAGTGATATAACTGAACAAAAAATACTCGATTCCATCCGTCATCTAAGAAACAACAAAACAGCCGGCCCAGATGGCAGTATACCCGAACTTTTGAAGCACTCGAGTGAGCTAATTGTTCCTTTTCTTTTCAAACTGTTTAATATCATATTTTCTTCGGGTCAGTACCCAGTAGCTTGGACTGAATCGATTATTCAACCCTTGCACAAGAAAGGCGATTTACACAAGCC
>NC_134887.1:4644375-4676875 GCF_041734735.1 Babylonia areolata
GCTGCAGCGATTCTGTTGGCCTCACAGGATTTGGCGCCTTTGTGGACAGCTGAACGCCACTTTGGTCTGTCCATTGCATTCAGCTCCCATGTGTCGTGGCTGATGTTGAAGGCCTTCAAAGAAGCTTTCAGAGTATCTTTGAAGCGCTTCTTTTGGCCTCCATGGGAGCGCTTGCCATGTTGGAGTTCGCCGTACAGCAGTTTCTTGGGGAGCCGGTGGTCTGGCATGCAAACTACATGGCCTGCCCAGCGCAGCTGGGCCTGCATCAAGATGGTGTAGATGCTGGGCAAGTTTGCACGCGTGAGCACCTCTGTGTCAGGGATCTTCTCTTGCCACTTTATGCCGAGAAGTTTTCTGAGGCTGGTGGTGTGGAAGTGGTTCAGCTTTTTGGCGTGGCGTTTGTAGACCGTCCATGATTCACATCCATAGAGCAGTGTGGTGAGAACTATGGCCTTGTATACTTTGAGCTTCGTCTCCAGGGTGATGCCTCTCCTGTTCCAAACGTTCTTATGGAGTCTGCCGAAGGCAGCGCTGGCTTTGGCGAGACTGGCATTCACCTCGTCGTCGATGACAACTGTGCGAGAGAGTGTACTGCCCAGGTATGTGAACTTGTCCACCGCGTTCAGTTGTTGCCCGTTGATGAAGATGTTTGGTTCAACGTAAGGCTTTCCTGGAGCTGGCTGGTGCATCACCTCAGTCTTCTTTGTGCTGATTGTGAGGCCAAAGTTGTCACAGGCAGCAGAGAACTTGTCGACACTGTGTTGCATGTCAGCTTCGGAGGCAGCGTTGAGAGCGCAGTCATCAGCAAACAGGAAGTCGTTGACGGTGTCTGTCCTCACCTTGGTTTTTGCTTGAAGCCTCCTGAGGTTAAAGAGTGAGCCATCTGTGCGGTACCTGATGCCAATGCCTACGTCAGCGTCTCTGAAGGCATCTGTCAGCATGGCTGAATACATGAGACTGAACAGGGTGGGGGCAAGAACACACCCTTGCTTGACTCCGTTGGAGACAGGGAATGGTTCTGAAGTCTCTCCGTTGTCTTGGACTCGGGCCAGCATCCCATCGTGTAGTTGCCGTATGATGGTGATGAACTTTCTGGGACATCCGTACTTCGCCATGATTCTCCAAAGGCCATCTCTGCTAACTGTATCGAAGGCCTTGGTCAGATCGACATAGGTGGAGTAAAGGTCGGCATTCTGTTCCTGACACTTCTCATGGAGCTGCCTGGCAGCAAACACCATGTCGATAGTCCCGCGTTCTTTCCGGAAGCCACACTGGCTCTCTGGTAGGAGACCTTGCTCAAGGTGCGCTATGAGACGGTTGAGTAGCACTCTGGCCAGAGTCTTGCCTGCGACGGACAGCAGGGATATTGCACGATGGTTGTCACAGGCCTGACGATTTCCTTTGCGTTTGTACAGGTGTATGATGGAAGCATCTTTGAAGTCCTGTGGAACTGCCTCATGCTGCCAGATGAGCTGGAACAGCTGATGAAGCTTCTCAGTCAGCGCCATACCACCTTCTTTGTAGACCTCAGCTGGAATGGAGTCTGAGCCAGGGGCTTTGCCATTGGATAGCAGACGGATAGCTTTCTGGGTCTCCTCCAAAGTTGGAATGGCATCCAACGACTCACTGACTGGCATCTGGGGGAGTCGGTCGATGGCTTCATCATTGATGGTGGAAGGGCGGTTCAGTACACTGTCAAAGTGTTCAGCCCATCTCTCAAGGATCCCGTCCTTGTCAGTGATCAGGGTAGAACCATCAGAACTGAGGGGTGGAGCAGATCCGGAGGTGGTGGGACCGTAGACTTCTTTCAGGCCGTTATAGAAGTTCTTCATGTCGTTCTTGTCTGCAAAGCCCTGGATCTCATCAGCTTTGTTGCTCAACCAGGAATCCTGCATCTGCCGCAGCTTCAGCTGGATGGTGCTACGTGCGCTCTTCAGTATGTCTTTCTTTGACTGTGACTTGGGATCTTCAATGTGGGCTCTGTAGGCTTGGCGTTTGTCTTCTAGCAGCTGCTTGATCTCAGTGCAGTTCTCATCAAACCAGTCTTTGTGCTTCCTGACAGAAGGCCCCAGGCACTCCATGGCAGTGTTGTACACCGTCTCATGCAGTGCGCCCCATGCTGCCTCCACATTCTGGTTGTCCAGCACGGTGGACTCAAGGCGTTCCTCCAGGGTGTCAGCAAAGCTCTGCTTGATGTTGCCTAGCTGCAGCTTGTTGACATTCAGGCGTTTGAGTGCTTTCATGCCCTGAGGCCGTCTCTTGGGCTGGATGCGGAGGTTGAGCTTGGAGACGTTAAGGCTGTGGTCTGTCCAGCACTCGGCGCCGCACATGGCCCTCGTGACTCGTACGTCCTGCCTGCCCCTCTTCCTGACGATGACAAAGTCGATGAGATGCCAATGCCCAGAGCGAGGATGCATCCATGACGTCCTGTTACGGCTAGGAAGGCAGAAGATGATGTTTGTGATAAGAAGGTCGTGCTCAGTACATGTCTGGAGAAGTAGTTGACCATTGTCAGAGTCACAGTTACCAACCCCATGCTTCCCAATCACTCCTTCCCAGGAGGTGCTGTCACAACCAACTCTCGCGTTAAAGTCACCAAGAATGATGAGCTTGTCTGCGTTGGGAACAGTGGTGATCTCATCTGGGTTGGTCATGGTAGGCGCGTAGGCGCTGACAATGGTGATAAACTTCTTCCCGTTGCATAACGGGAGTTTCATTGTCATCAGGCGATCGTTCACTCCTTTCGGGGGGTCAGCCAGCTTGCCAACGAGGGTTGCCTTCACTGCAAAGCCAACTCCAGCCTCACGTCTCTCTTCAGGTCCGCGACCACTCCAAAAGAAGGTGTAGCCTGCGCCTCGCTCACAGAGTTCGCCAGTCTGGTCTCACTTAAGGCAGCGATGTCGATGTTGTACCTGGCTAGTTCACTCGCAATGAGCGCTGTGCGTCTCTGTGGTCTGGCTGAGTCGCCTCTGTCCAGAAGCGTACCCACGTTCCATGTGGCAATGGTCAATGGGGTGCTCCTTGTTTTCTTCTTTCTTTCCTTTGTGTGTCGACCGCTTGAGTAGGGTCCCCGTCAGCCGTGGTATGCTGACTAGGGTGGTGTGGAGCAGGCAATGTTTAGGGCACCTTTTCTACCCCTTCCTCATGCCATGGAGGTGAGCAGTGCTGTCCTGAAGAGGGCTGCTCAGTCGCTCAGGGGGCTGCCGATCTCCACCGCTGCTCCAGTCGGTGAAAAACGACCCTATGGCCTGAGCCGCCTGTGTGCAGGTCCGCGGCTACGACTGCCAGTGTACCCACACCTGTCGTTTCGTCGCTCGCCTGTCGCCACAGGGCTTGGCGAAAATGATGGTATGGGATGAAGGATGACTGATGACTTGCGCGATGACTTTGTTTATAGTGAGGAGGAGTTGCGCACCGTCGACCTCACTCTCTTGTCCGAGACCATCTGTATCCAGTGGCAAGACGAGGTCAAGACGACTGGAGATGGAAACGGATGCAGTGGATGACCAGGATGTCCTATGTGCCTCATCCTGCCCTCAGCACTCCACAGTGCTCTGCTGCAACCGCCTTCCTCTCCGTTGAACCATGAAGGTTTCTTCCG
Source organism: Babylonia areolata (assembly GCF_041734735.1). Classification (NCBI taxonomy): domain Eukaryota; kingdom Metazoa; phylum Mollusca; class Gastropoda; order Neogastropoda; family Buccinidae; genus Babylonia; species Babylonia areolata. Next base: position 4,647,977 of record NC_134887.1, read on the forward strand.
CAGAGTCCGCCGGATCCAGTCTTCACATGCTTGGGTAGACAAGCCCTAACTCACCGAGGGTTTGAGAACCATCGGCTACCCTCACCTAGTTTAGCCAACCTGTCATAGCCGTTGCCCGGGGGTTGGGCGCTGCCGCATGCTAGTAGCTTCTAGGACCCATAGGTGAGAGCTGGGTGCCAGTGGGGACCAACAGAGGACGAACCACTCCCGGAAGAGCGTGACAAGCCCCCCCTCTAGAGGTACTACCCCTCCCGTGCACCCCCTAACCCCCACATACGTATATACATGCGTGCTCGATCACATACATAAACACATATACACACAGACAAGACACAGAGATACACAGAGATGCACACACAGACAGGGGCTGTGTCAGAACGTGTGGCAGTGTCTGGGGGATTGGGAATGAACAACTGGGTGTGGGGTGTAATGATGATAGAATCACGCAGACATGGCCCAACGAAAGAAAAAAAATCATCAGAGACGCACTTTGTTTTGCATCATCAGCGTCATTGTCCCCTTCGTTGTCATCGTCACTATCACCACCACTGCCGTCATCATCATCATTATGATTGTCACCATCACCATCGATATCCACATCAACATCATCACCATCATTATCATCATCACCAACACAAACACCACTGTAGGCAGTAATGGTCATCACCGACATCAAGACTACCATCATAATCAGATTCAACGTCCTGTCACTGTGACATCCTCACCTGTCCACTGTCGCCCAGCTGAAGCTGCCGACACACGACTCTGGCGTCTTTATTGCCAAAGAACGTGGGGCAAATGCCGCCCCAGTCTCCGTCAATCAGTCGCACTTCCACGCGTCCCTCTTTCTCTTTTCGTCCCCCAAACAAACGAAGCTCTACATCTACATAGACAGACAGACAGACAAAAATGTGCACTGTATCAAATATATTTTTTGTAAATTTTGTGAAAAATATTTACAATATCCAATAATCTATATAAAGAATATCCAAACATGCATTGAAGAGGGGAAATACAGCACTGTATCATTGTTCTGTTGTTTCTAGTGCTTTGATTTATGGCTGTGTGTGCCGGGATTGTTTTGAAAAGTGGGCAGTTTGGTGGGCAGAAAGCGTGACGACATGCACCGGGCAAAGATGGCACACATATCTTATACAGTTTTAAAGGACGACACTGACCCTCTTTTCTCAGATCTTAACATCGGCGGCAGGTTTAGAGCTCCCCCACCTCCCACCCCCCTCTCCACCAACACACGCCCCAACCCCGTGCAACAACAACATATTATGACTGTTCTCTATTTCTACTGCTGTATGAATATTCAACCTTTATGAGCAGCACACAAACTACTAATCTATCCCTTTGTACCATTTCTTCTTCTTCTTCTGTGTGTGTGTGTGTGTGTGTGTGTGTGTGTGTGTCTGTCTGTCTGTCTGTCTGTCTGTCTGTATGTGTGTGTGTGTGTGTCAGTGTGTGTGTATGTGTGTATGTGTGTGTGTGTCTGTGTGTGTGTGTGTGTGTGTGTGTGTGTGTGTGTGTGTGTGTGTGTGTGTGTGTTTGTCTGTCTGTCTGTCTGTGTGTGTGTGTGTCTGTGTGTGTGTGTGTGTGTGTGTGTGTGTGTGTGTGTGTGTGTGTGTGTGTGTGTGTTATTGATTCAACGTTTTGAATAAAAACTTTTTTTAATCACTTTATGTCATGAATGACAAAAAATCTCTTTGTTGGAATTACCAAACATGCTCGCTCATTGTCATCAGATACAAATAGTTTCTTTTCTATGATCGCACTGATCTATCAATTTAGAAATGGTAAGATATGAGACACATTCACATATCATCACGGTAACATCAGATGCACAGCAGGCGTAGCGCGAGTTAACATTAACAAGTGATCTGACCATTCCATGCCTGTGTATGTTGCAAGTGGATCTGATGTTTTAAACAGTCGTCCATGGACATTATGAAGTAAGTGATGAAGCCTTTGTGGAAATCATTCTCTGAATCAAAATCTAGACTTTCTTCGCATCCTTTCAATATTATATCACAGCAAACTTTCTTTCCGGAAAGTGCATGAGCTGAATATGAATATTAATGAAAGACACTGGGATTCTACTTTTTACTGACAAGTGAACACTGGGGTGACTGTTGACAGTGTAAGATGTTCACACCGAGTGTAAAACACTGCAGCCTTTCTGTACCTTGAGCCGTATTTCAAACTGATATTTTCGATGAGTAAGATATTTCCCAGGTTGCTTACATATTCTGCTCCTCATAGCAGATGTGTGATTGAGTGTAACGTCCATATAAAGCAGAATTATGTGACTTGAAATAAAACAAAACCTAAATTTTTTTTAAATGATGACTATTAATCAGTGTGCCATATATCAGATAAAAACGTGTATCAGTATGTATATCAAATTAAAAATCAATAACTACGTTTTGTGAATGAGGAATAAAACTGTAACAGTAACCTGACTGTGGAAACATTTTTCACTTCTTTATACTTGTTGTGTCATTCCCACACGTGCATTACATTCATGATTATAATCAGAACGAATGGAAAGAAGTGAACGTTTCCTGTTTTAAACAAAGTTTGAAGTATTTGGAGAGAACATGAATTTGTTTAAGTTCATCACACACACAAACGTAAACAGATATACACACACACACACACACACACACACACACTGTCACGCATCAACACATCCTGAGTGTGGGACTCTCCTAAGCTCTCTGTTTACTTACTTTTTTGTAAGCCACCAGAAAAGCAGGAAACCCGTTTGGCCCGCTACCCACGTGCATAGCAATTCATGTCAGTGAGTTGTGTTTCGGTGCCTGTGTCAGTCTGGCTTTTGGTGTGTGCATGTGTCAGTCTGGCTTATGGTGTGTGCATGTGACAGTCTGGCTTTTGGTGTGTACATGTGTCAGTCTGGCTTTTGGTGTTTGCCTGTGTCAGTCTGGCTTTTGGTGTGTACATGTGTCAGTCTGGCTTATGGTGTGTGCATGTGTCAGTCTGGCTTATGGTGTGTACATGTGTCAGTCTGGCTTATGGTGTGTGCATGTGTCAGTCTGGCTTATGGTGTGTACATGTGTCAGTCTGGCTTTTGGTGTGTACATGTGTCAGTCTGGCTTTTGGTGTGTACATGTGACAGTCTGGCTTTTGGTGTGTACATGTGTCAGTCTGGCTTTTGGTGTGTACATGTGACAGTCTGGCTTTTGGTGTGCACATGTGACTGTCATACACTCCACTTCACTCCGAGGGAGTCACATGCGACCTGAGGTTTGGGGGAGTTTTGAGGGGTTTGATTTCTCCATGTCATTTTCTGCTGTGTAGCAGCAGGTTGTTGTCAGTTTTGTCAGGGGACAGTGCAATGGCTGGAACATTCCGGGTCTCTCACATAACCTGTCTGAGGTGAGGGTGTGTGGTGTTTTCCTTGGTTTGGCTGGTCCTTGGGACTGGCAGGAGTGGTGGTGGTGGAGGGAATGACAGAGGCTGTGAATGCTTGTGTTTGTTTTGTATTTGTTGTGGCTGCTTGATATTATTTGATGTTATGAGAGAGAGATGCCGTGATATGTATGTGTTACAGTAATTGTTGTTGTGTTCATATTTCATATTTTCTTACAGTCTGAAGTGAATAATGTGAAATATTACTAATAATTGCTTATTGTCTAGGGCAAATTGAAGTATAGTTGAAATGAGTTTCTGTAAAGGCAGGTTGCATGAGTGGGATGATAATAAGTTGGGTGCGACCAGCATTTTTTTTTAGGAGGCAACACTGACACTTTGCCATTGTCAGGTTTTATTCATTCCTGTATTGACGGGTCCCTCTCCTCTGCTGGTTGTGGCTGTGTGCTGGAGGGAGGTCTGCATGGTGCGGGACTGGCACTGTGCTCTGCAGCGAAGACGACAACAGCAACGGCGACAACAGCAACAATGACAACAGCGACGATGACAACAGCGACGATGACGATGACAACAGCGACGACGACAATAGCGACGATGGCAACAGCGACGATGACAACAGCGACGACGACAACAGCGTCAATGACAACAGCGACGATGACAACAGCGACAATGACAACAGCGACGACGTCAACAACAACGATGACAACAGTGACGATGACAACAGCGACGATGACAATAGCAACGATGACAACAGCGACGTCAACAGCAACGATGACAACAGTGACGATGACAACAGCGGCGATGACAATAGCAACGATGACAACAGCGACGATGACAACAGCAACAATGACAACAGTGACAATGACAACAGCCACGATGACAACAGCGACAATGTCACATTCGTATAATCATTATCAAACTGGGCTCTCTTGAGTTCCGAAGGATGAATAGGGGATATAACACACTGTTTGGCTATATCATGCTCTGTGTGTGTGTGTGTGTGTGTGTGTGTGAAAAGTTGGAACATGTGTAAATAACTGTGTGGTTGTATTGTATGCTTTTAATGTATCAGCACAAATTTATGTTTTCATGTTTAGTATTTAACATGTTTGATAGTATGTGTCTGTCTTCATGTGCTACACCCCCACCCCTCACTCTTCCTCTGTCTCCTTTCTTTCCTGCCTCTCTGTCTGTCTGTCTGCCTGCCTGCCTGCCTGCATGTCCGTCAGTCTGTCTGTCTCTGTCTGTGTGTCTCTCTCCCTTTCTCCCTCCTTCCTTCTTTTCTTTCTGAATTTTCTGTGAGTTGTGCACGCCCAACACTCAGCTTGTATCACATACTGACATAAGCTTACATTTGGGCCAACAGCAAAGTGAGAGTTGTATGATCCATGGTTTCTCCATTACAATGGGAAGTCATTTACAACTCAGTCTTTTGTGAAGGACTATGACGCTTCAGTTCAACCTATTTCATGTATGTTCACGTGTCCGTCGGACTCGAAGGGACGGACGGACTTACTGACTTTCCTATCTATCTAAGTATCTATCTATGTATCTATCTATCTAAAATACAAAAGATGAAACTGCAGAAATGTAAGTAATATGAATGATTACATAAATATAAAGCTTTTTTTTTTTAAGTTTAAAAAAAACATAAGCAACATAAATCGATAGATCAATAAATAAGAAAACGAATAAGTGAATCCAATAAATAAATCAAATAAATAAGCGAATGAATGAATAAAAATATTTAAAAAATAGATAAATAAATAGATAAATCCACGTAAATACATAAATATATAAATACACAAACAAACAATCAAATGAATAAACAAAAACAAATAAATAAATAAATAATAAACACAAAAACAAATGAACAAATCTATCAACCTAACACAAATCAATGAATCCTGTTTCCCCCAGAATACAAGGGCTGGGAGTGCTGAAAGGGAAACCAAGGCATGCTGGATGACTCACCACCATCAAAGCAGAGGACGCTGATAGCATCAGAAGAATCACAGTTGTGGACCCCCCAGCCCCGATGTCCGCAGTGTCCAATGTTCGTTTCCGTTCCCTGACATTCCACGTCGTCAAGGAACATCTTCTGTGGTGGAGTCCCGTGCCGCCTGTTACTCACCCTCTGTGGGTTGTTCACATTATCACACAGCACTCCGTGAGTCAGAGAAAGATAAGACGAGTAGAGCAAAAAGAAGAGAAAGGAATGCAGAGAGGAAAATATGACAGAACAAAGAGGGAAAGAAAGAAAGAAAGGAAGAAAGAAAGAAAGGAAGAAAGAAAGGAAGAAAGAAAGAAAGAAAGGAAGGAAGGAAGGAAGGAGGAAAATGAGGAACAAAACTGGAAAGCTCGAACAAGTGACTGAGAGAGAGGGAGACAGACAGACAGACATAAACAGACATACAGAGACACAGAGACTGGGAGAATGAGTGAGAAGGAAATAAAGAGAGACAGACAGACAGAGGAAGACAGAGACAGATATGGAGAGAGACAGAGACAGACAGACACAGGGAGACAGAGACAGATATGGAGAGAGACAGAGACAAACAGACACAGGGAGACAGAGACAGATATGGAGAGAGACAGAGACAGACAGACACAGGGAGACAGAGGCAGATTTGGAGGGAGACAGAGACAGACAGACAGACGTACATAAACACATACAGACATACAGATAGACAGACAGACAGAATGCTTTTCAAAACAGATAAAGAGTTGATACTGGCAACATGAAAAATGAATGCTTGGGTGGAATTGGGATTATTCTTTATATATATAGATTAATATATTAATAGATTTTCGGAAAGACCCCTTGCCTGTAGCTAACCTTGTTATTGATGGTCAAGCAGTGGAGAGGGTCAATGAATATAGATATTTAGGGACTATCTTAGTCAATAAGCTGACTTTTGACAGAAATGTTGATTCCATTCATAAGAAATGTCAATCTAGAATTTTTTGTTTACAGGAGCTTAGAAATGTTGGTATAAATTCAAATATTCTTCAAAGTTATTATCGATGTTGTATCGAGTCCGTGCTCACAGTTTCATTTATGTGCTGGTATGGAAGTTTGGGAGTGAGGAGTAAGCGTGTTTTGAACGATGTCATGAGTGTATGCAGTAAAATTGTGGGAGTGAAACAAGCTATTATGCAAGAGGTGTATGAAAGTCGAGTGGTTAAAAAAAGCAGGCAGATAGCAACTGACGACACCCATATTTTAGCAAAGTATTATGAGCTATTGCCATCAGGACGACGCTACAGAACTTTTAAGTTGAAATCCAGAGCTCTGAAGACTTTTATTCCACGTTCAATCCACCTTTTAAATTCTTGAGAACTCTGTGTGTGTGTGTGTGTGTGTGCGCGCGCGTCTCTCATGTGAGACGTGTGAAAGTCCGTGCATGATAGGCTGTACCTTGTTCTAGTTGTGGTGTGTGTGTGTGTGTGTGTGTGTGTGTGTGTGTGTGTGTGCTTACTGAGCTTAAAAAACGTGGCAGTTGGTTATAATGAATGTGCAATATGTAGGAGGAATAATGTGCAATATGCAGGATGAATGTACAATGGAATATGTCTAATGCTAACGTCCATATTCTAAATATATTTCTGTTTAATAATTACGATGTAATAATTAATTGCAATGTTTTTAAAAGCGAATATGTGAAATGCTTTTATTTTAGAACATACGTTTATTACTCTTGTTTAATCAAGCAATCCGCGTGTGTGGGGTGGGTGGGGGTGGGGGAGGGGGGTGCGGGTGTGTGCTGATTGTCTGGTTGCGGTTTTCCGCAATTTATCTTTATTCTTATCTTATCTGTCTATTATAATCAATATGCAGTATAGTAGGCTATGTTTATAATCATATTCAAATAATGTTTCTTATTTCTTTCTGTTTTTACATTAAGAATACTAGTTATTAACTGCAGTGTGTGGATGTATGTATGAAACTGTGTATGTGATATTTTTTTACATTTGTATCTTCGTAATATTCGTAAAAGCTGTTGTTGACTTTTACAGTTATGGTCCCCATGTTGTTTACTTGTCTATGTTGTGATAATGCACCTGACCAAATTCCTCCAGTTGGAGATAATAAAGTTATTCTTATCTTATCTTATATATATGTAAGTGTGTTTGACTGACAAATTATCAATGCTAATGCATTTGATTAATTGCAGTTAGTAAGTGGATTGTTTGACAACAGGTAGGTCATAGTTTGTTCGTATAATACATAATTACAATAATTATTACATTCATATACATATACATTCATATACATATACATCTTTCTGATATCTCAAATAGCTTTTCAATGATGAAACATGCACACATGTGAGATATGAAACACAGAGGTCAACAATAATATTGATACCTATATATTCACCAAGCATAAACACACACACACACACACACACACACACACACACACACACACGCAACACACACACACACACACACACACACACACACACACACACACACACACACGTACACCAGACAAAAAGTAACATCAGCAGCAGTAGTGGCTTACCAGTAGTAGTAGTGGCAAAAATGACAGTGCTAAAAGTGATACAACAACAACTACTACTACCACTTCGACTACTACTACTACTATCGCTTCATTAATTGTGATGACACATTTATACCGTTCAGAGTTACATGAGTTTGATAAGAATTTTTTTTTTTTAACTCGAACCTCAGAATGTACATTCATGTGGTCAATCTAACATGCATAGTCAATTGTGAACTGCTATGGATTAATTCTGCTTATCAACACCTTTCTTTTTGAAACCTCAAAAAATCTCTCTTTTTTTCTTTTTCTTTTTTTTGCGGTTTTATGCTTTCACGTATCGACTATTGTAATTCTTTTCACACAGTTTGTCCTCATAATCTTCATCACTGAATTAAAACGGAACAACTTCAGAACAACGCTGCCCGTCTGACTCTCAGAGTCCCACGTACTGATCATATTTATCCTCACCTCCGTACGCTGCACTGGCTACCCGTAGAGCCGAGAATTAAATACAAAGTTGTATGTCTCTGCTTTCCTGCTTTCCACTACACTGGACCAACGTATCTGTCTGACCTCGTCAGTGTTTACACGCCCTCCAAAACTCTCCGCTCTTCCTCTGACGTGTCAGTACAAGAACCTATGGTGAACGCTCTTTCCTCTTTGCTGCTCCTCATATCTGGAACAGCCTTCCACAACAGATCCGTTCATCTGACTCCAATGTAATTTGTAACTTTCTATTTCATGTAATGCGTCCTGAGCTCTTAAAAGGAAAGGTCACTATACAAATGTGTATTATGATTATGATTATTATGATTATCATTATTATAGTAAGCATCATAAGCACCACCATCATCATCATCAACACCGTCACCATCATCTTCACCATCATCAACACAAACACCACTATTTTCAATGATGATCATCACTGACATCAACGCTATCATCTTTATAAAATACAACGCCCCCATCACTATGATATCCTCACTATTCCGCTTTGACTCAGTTGAAGCTGCCGACACACGACGGTGGCATCCCTGCCGTCAAAGCGATGGTCACAAACGCTGCCCCAGTCTCCGTCAGGCAGTCGGACATCCACGCGTCCCTCTTTCTTATGTCTTCCTCCCACCAAACGAACCTCTAGATCTACATGGAAAGGCAGACACACAATGTATATCATCAGTGAGTTTTGTCAGAAACATTTACCAGTAACAAATATACTTTCATTGTGTTATGTTGTTGACATTATCTGTACTATGTATGGGGCATCAATGGAACAGTTTGTTTTTTTTAGAATTATGCGTTCGAAGCATTTCATCACAACAGGGGTAAGAGCAATTGTGGGATAGTCGTTCAGGGAGACATATCTTTCGGGGACAAGGTGACCAATTCAGTTTTTCCATGAAGTGGGTTCACAGCAATCATATAGAGACCACATCAACAGGCTGCTGAACATTCTGCATAACTGTGAGACACATGTCTTCTGTCTGTATTCCTTTATTTCTCTTTGTTTTGGTTTGTTTCCTGAGAGTTCCATCACAACTGTAACAAACGATGCCCATTTCAAACTTTTTGACTTTTGACACCCGGGTCTTGTAGTCTGGGAAGAAATGCTCCAGAAATAATGTTCTATTGTTGTGTTGTTTCTGGTGCTTTGTTTTATAGCTGTGTGCTGGGGCCATCTTGACACACTAATCAGAACAGTGAACAGACAGTTGACAGTTTTGACGACGTGTATGCTGCCGGAAAAATGATGACACACATATTCTATACAGTTTTAAAGGACGAAGTTCACCACGTTTTCTCAGATTTTGTCGGAAAAAAGGGTGGACAATAGCGGCAGGTTTAGGCTCCCCCACATCAGCACACACACTGATATCAAATCAATACAAATCAAAAATACTCTATCAATCTACAAGTAGGGTACACATTTCTAGGTTAGTGAATATGGACTGTTTCAATGTACCATTAACTGGATGAACTGGATAACTGCTAAATGGTTTCTGATGAATCATATCGCTTCTTGTTTTTTTCTGATGGTTCATGGCATTCGGATGACACGATAAACACACGTCCTGTGTGGAGAATGCACTTTGGGCACGAAAAGAACCGACGATGACAACAGAGTTGTTCCTGGCAAAATTCCGTAGTAAACCCCACTCTGATATACGTGTGTGTGTGTGTGTGTGTGTGTGTGTGTGTGTGTGTGTGTGTGTGTGTGTGTGTTGTATGATCCATGGTTTCTCCATTACAATGGGAAGTCACTTACAACTCAGTCTTTTGTGAAGGACTATGACGCTTCAGTTCAACCTTTTTCATGTATGCTCACGTGTGCGTCGGACTCGAAGGGATGGACTATCCTATCTATCCGTCTATGTATGTATGTATGCTTGTATATATGTATGTATGTATCAATGTAAAATACAAATGATGGAACTGCACAAATGTAAGTAATATGAATGATTACATAAATAAAAAAACTTTTATTTAATATAGCAACCTAAATCGATAGATGAATAAATAAGAAAACGAATAAGTGAATCAAATAAGTATATAAAATAAACAGATAAGTGAATAAATGAATTAATAAATAAATAAATACACAAACAAACCATCAAGTGAATAAAAAACAAAAACATTAAAAAAAACCCACAAAAACAAATGAACAAATCTATCAAACTAACACAAATCAATGAATCCTGTTTCTCCCAGAATACAAGGGCTGGGAGTGCTGAAAGGGAAACCAAGGCATGCTGGATGACTCACCACCATCAAAGCAGAGGACGCTGACAGCTTTAGAACGACGACAGTTGTGGACCCCCCAGCCCCGATGTCTGCAGTGTCCTATGTTCGTTTCCGTTCCCTGACAGTCCACTTCGTCAAGGAACATCTTCTGTGGTGGAGTCCCGTGCTGCTGTTTCCCCATACTCTGTGAATTGTTCACATCATCACACAGCACTCCATGAGTCAGAGAAAGATGAGACGAGTGGAGCAAAAAGAAGAGAAAGGAATGTAGAGAGGAAAACAAATAAAGGAAGAAAGGAAGGAAGGAAGGAGGAAAATGAGGAACAAAATTGACAAGCTCGAACAAGTGACTGAGAGAGAGGGAGACAGACAGACAGACATAAACAGACATACAGAGACACAGAGACTGGGAGAATGAGTGAGAAGGAAATAAAGAGAGACAGACAGACAGAGGAAGACAGAGACAGATATGGAGGGAGACAGAGACAGACAGACAGACGTACATCAACACATACAGATAGACAGAGAGACAGAATGCTTTTCAAAACAGATAAAGAGTTGATACTGGCAACATGAAAAAGGAAAGCTTGGGTGGAATTGGGATTATTCTTTATATATATATATATATATATATATATATGTGTGTGTGTGTGTGTGTGTGTGTGTGTGTGTGTGTTTGACTGACAAATTATCAATGCTAATGCATTTGATTAATTGCAGTTAGTAAGTGGATTGTTTGACAACAGGTAGGTCATAGTTTGTTCGTATAATACATAATTACAATAATCATTACATTAGATTCATATACATCTTTCTGATATCTCAAATACCTTTCAATGATGAAACATGCACACATGTGAGATATGAAACACAGAGGTCAACAATCATATTGATACCTATATATTCACCAAGCATAAACACACACACACACACACACACACACACACACACACACACACACACACACACACACACACACACACGCAACACACACCACACACACACTGGACAAAAAAGTAACATTAGTAGCAGTAGTGGCTTACCAGTAGTAGTAGTAGTGATAATGATAGTGCTAATAGTGTTACAACAACAACAACAACTACTACTACGACTACTGTTGCTCCATTAAATGTGATGACACATTTATGCTGTTCAGAGTTACATGTGCTTGACAAGAATATATTTTTTACTCGAACCTCAGTATGTACATTCATGTGGTCCATCTGATATGCATATCAATTGTGAACTGCTATGGATTAATTCTGCTTATCAACACCTTTCTTTTTGAAACCTCAAAAAATCTTTTTTTGCAGTTTTATGCTTTCACGAATCGACTTTTGTAATTCTTTTCACACAGGCTGTCCTCATAATCTTCATCACTGAATTAAAACGTAACAATTCCAGAACAACGCTGCCCGTCTGACTCTCAGAGTCCCACGTACTGATCACATTTATCCTCACCTCCCTACGCTGCACTGGCTACCCGTAGAGCCGAGAATTAAATACAAAGTTGTATGTCTCTGCTTTCCTGCTTTCCACTACACTGGACCAACGTATCTTTCTGACCTCGTCAGTGTTTACACGCCCTCCAAAACTCTCCGCTCTTCCTCTGACGTGTCAGTACAAGAACCTATGGTGAACGCTCTTTCCTCTTTGCTGCTCCTCATATCTGGAACAGCCTTCCACAACAGGTCCGTTCATCTGACTCGAATGTAATTTGTAACTTTCTATTTCATGGAATGCGTCCTGATCTCTTAAAAAGAAAGGTCACTATGCAAATGCGTATTATGATTATTATGTGATTATTATGATTATTAGGATTATTATAGTAAATATCATAAGCACCACCACCATCATCATCAACACCGCCACCATCATCTTCTCCATCATCATCAACACAAACACCACTATAGTCAATGATGATCATCACTGACATCAACGCTATCATCTTTATCAGATACAACGCCCCCATCACTATGATGTCCTCACCATTCCACTTTGACCCAGATGAAGCTGCCGACATACGACGGTGGCATCTCTGTTGTCAAAGCTATCGTCACAAACGCTGCCCCAGTCTCCGTCAGGCAGTCGGACTTCCACGCGTCCCTCTTTCTTATGTGTTCCTCCCATCAAACGAACCTCTAGATCTACATGGAAAGACAGACACACAATAAACACATATGTGTAATTTATATCATCAGTGAGTTTTGTCAGAAACATTTACTAGTAACAAATATACTTTCATTGTGTTATGTTGTTGACATTATCTGTACTATGTATGGGGCATCAATGGAACAATTTTTTTTTTAGAATTATGCGTTCGAAGCATTTCATCACAACAGGGGTAAGAGCTATGGTGGGATAGTCGTTCAGGGAGACATATCTTTCGGGGACAAGGTGACCAATTCAGTTTTTCCATGAAGTGGGTTCACAGCAATCATATAGAGACCACATCAACAGGCTGCTGAACATTCTGCATAACTGTGAGACACATGTCTTCTGTCTGTACTTCTTTATTTCTCTTTGTTTTGGTTTGTTTCCTGAGAGTTCCATCACAACTGTAACAAACGATGCCCATTTCAAACTTTTTGACTTTTGACACCCGGGTCTAAAGTCTGGGAAAAAATGCTCCAGAAATAATGTTCTATTGTTGTGTTGTTTCTGGTGCTTTGTTTTATAGCTGTGTGCTGGGGCCATCTTGACACACTGATCAGAACAGTGAACAGACAGTTGACAGTTTTGACGACGTGTATGCTGCCGGAAAAATGATGACACACATATTCTATACAGTTTTAAAGGACGAAGTTCACCATGTTTTCTTGGATTTTCTCAGAAAAAAAGAGTGGACAAAAGCGGCAGGTTTAGGCTCCCCCACATCAGCACACACACTGATATCAAATCAATACAAATCAAAAATACTCTATCAATCTACAAGTAGGGTACACATTTCTAGGTTAGTGAATATGGACTGTTTCAATGTACCATTAACTGGATGAACTGGATAACTGCTAAATGGTTTCTGATGAATCATATCGCTTCTTGTTTTTTTTTCTGATGGTTCATGGCATTCGGATGACACGATAAACACACGTCCTGTGTGGAGAATGCACTTTGGGCACGAAAAGAACCGACGGTGACAACAGAGTAAGTAGTAAACCCCACTCTAATATGCATGTGTGTGTGTGTGTGTGTGTGTGTGTGTGTGTGTGTGTGTGTGTGTGTGTGTGTGTGTGTGTGTGACTGAAGCCCGACTGAATGACACAGGAAACGAATGATGAGCGCCAAAAGACAGCTGTCAGTCGAATGATCTACCCAGGTATGCAGCCTTTTGAGCTAATGACTCAGTGATTGAAAAGCGCTTAGAGCTTGGTCTCTGTCTGTGGATAGGCGTTTTATAAGTGTCCATGCGAATCAATCAATAATGTGATTGTATATGATCTCTTCAAGTGCACTTCTCTTTGATGTAGCTTGTATTTTATCTTTGTCATGTGATTTTCGTGTAAATTACAGTTTACACCCGAAGATGTGTTTGGTGATTTTGTCAGAAAGTCGTGAGGAACACAGGGAACATTTGAAACTTTGACAGCTCTATATCATAATGATCGTAGAAGTACTGAATCAGATGTGGGCTGCTTAAGATATAACTGTCTTGTTTCCAGCACGCAACCGTCAGGGCTTTGCCTGTTGTATATATGTACTTAGATTAGGAGACAATGTTTGCAAAACATGTGTTCAACAGTGTATCACATTGAATGCGACATGCATCAAGCATAAACCTCAAAGTTGATCCGGCAATGTATCCAGACCGATCAGTAATACGAAAGAGAAATGGAACTACACGGTGCATTCCGGAATGACCAGTTCATGGCTTGCATCAAAACACACGGTGGAACAGTGGAGAGAATCAGAGATTACCAGAGGGAGTTGCAGTGTCATTTCAACACTTCACGTCGCTGAGAAATGTTCCAGACTGATAATGCTGCTTAGAGCCCAGAAGTAACACATCATGGGAACATAATGATTATCTGCAAAATAGTCCATGAGTGTTCCCTGTCTGGGGAGCTCAGTGGTTATGGAACTTGTGTCTGTCAAAAGAAAGTCTGAAGATCCCAGTGGACAAAAAATGTTTGATATCTCTCTCTCTCTCTCTCTCTCTCTCTCTCTCTCTATATATATATATATATATATATATATATATATATATAGAGAGAGAGAGAGAGAGAGAGAGAGAGAGAGAGAGAGAGAGAGAGAGAGATGTATTTATACTGACGTATTACTCATTTCTTTCTTCTTCTTTTTTCAGTTTGAACACTATTGGTATTGGCATTGTTCCATAAACTAAACAACTGGTTTCGTGCTTGTTCCAACAGTGTCTTACCTCGAGTGGAGCTGACCATACGGTCCGTCTGCAAAAAACAAAACAGACGAAACAGCATTATAGTTCAACTTTTGTCACAGCTGCTTGCATGTGAAGCACACAAAGCACTTGGAGAAGAAGAAAAGGGAAGAAAAAGAAGAAAAAAAGAAAAAAGAGGAAGAAGAAGAATCTGTTGGTTGGCAAATGGTAACACTTTAACACGGCGAGGAGGGTGGGGTGGGGGGGTGGGGGGGGGGGATATTTATCATATTTATTTTCTTGTGTCTTCTTATGTAAGAAATCATAATTTACCTGTCTGACATGTTTAAATTACTGTTTGAATGCAGGGGAGGGTAAATACAGGCTCTATAAACGACTTTTGGGGGTTTGATATACATATTATGAAACGGCACTACATCCACATATTTCATGAGACAGTTAATTTCGTTATGTCTGCAGAAAGGGATTAGAGTGCACTACTCCATGAATGACTTCAAGTGCCGTAATAGCTTGTCAGGTAATCAAATGATTCCGGAGGACTGAAAAATGCTCAAACACTGCAACCTGGTTTCTGGATGAAGGATTTCTTTATCAGCATGAGGTAACTACTGACATAAACAAGCACTGTATTAGAATACATTTGGATTATATATATATACTGTTGCATTTAATCAGTCTAATAAACATGGTTTGTGACCCAGCCAAACCGCAAGGGTAATAATACTGTAAATGAAACGGGTTGGATTTTTTCCCTCTTCTTTTCTTTTTTAAGCGCATTTCTATGAAAGAAATCACTCTCTCTCTCTCTCTCTCTCTCTCTCTCTTTCTGTGTGTGTGTGTGTGTGTGCATATATATATATATATATATATATATATATATATATATATATATATATATATATATATATGGCTTTCCTTCTTTAAACTATATAGGTGAAATATGGGGTATAGCTGATTGCAACGCCACAGTACCCACATAATGAACTTACATTAATTTTTTATGTGTTAAACAAGAAAGGTAGAACGCGGACAAATAAATTCTGCATCATTCAGGATACCAAAGCCGGACCAAGAACTCCCAGGAACCTGCACTACAAGCTTCAGCTGTTTTATTTCCAAAAGATTGCTACATCATCAATGACAAAGCAGAGAAATGGAACCCAGCTTCTGAAGACCACGGCTGTCAAATGGCGAAAGCGTGGAAAAATTGCTGAAGACTCGATCAAAAAGGCAGCTACTCTAACCAAAGGAAATTTTGTGATTGTCTAAAAACATGAAAGGTCTTGTGGTACGGGAAGCACAGAACCACGAAATCTTTCGCAAGAGACCTAATCCTGAGGCGTGTGGATAGTCGTGGAAGAAGAGACAGTCTATTTACAGAGCAAAGGCTAGCCCACAGGGACAATTCTAAACATGTGTGCGAGTAAATGGAAACGAGTATCATTGGCAAAGACGAAGTAGAGCGTGTATCAATGCTGAGAGACGTATCATGCATGCAAGAGAAACACCCCCAGTACCACCATCCAAACAACAGAGCTGAACATTTGGGGACAAATAGGTTTCTGTGAGCTCCAAATAACGGAATGCGTTACTATACCCATCAGACATGCACACAGGCCGAACCATTCTACATCAGAGGATAGAAGGCTGCAAGAGGCAGCCCTCACTCTCCGCTGTCTCATTCAGAATCACACAAAAGCTCCAGTGAGTCCTTGGCCACCGGAAATGGCGTCTTTTTTGACAGAATAACAAAAAGGCTCCTGATTCTGCAAAGGACTTTTTAGAAAGAAAAATGCTCCTGAAAAGAAATACAGATTCACTGCCTTTGTTTCGCAAGACATGTATTATGCTTTCACAAGTGGAAACTGGAAATGCCAAAGTGCTGCAATCCGCCATCGAACAGGAAGCGCTAAACTTGTCAGTATATATCTGGATCACTTTGGCCACTGCATGCCTCACAGTTGTGTCCTTGAACCTGAAACTGCAGTCTGCTACAATGGCCTTTAAAGTAGCAGCTTCCTGCCAGAAGCCATCTCTCCCGATAACATCATTCTTTACTCCTGCTGAAACGATGTTGATTTACAGGAGACAGGGTCAGGGTCTGGCACAACACATTCAACACATGGAATTGCCATTCAAGAAGTAGCAAGAAACTGAAAACCAGACCCAGACATCCGTGCTTAATGACGCATACCCTTCATCTACACACCCGCCTAGCCTTCAGTACGAACCTCCAGAACTGCAGCCATGTTTCATAAACGAAAAGGTAGAACCTGTACTCAGAATGGTCGACATTCAAACCCCCAGATGCTGCTGCTATGTCCACACTGATGCAGATTCTGACCAGCAACACCCTATAGAACTGACAGACTGGGTGTCACTCCTGGAACGAATCTGGCCATTGTACAGGAGCAGTCACCAGATGACTGCAACCTGTTCTTCATCCTGTCACACACATTATGATAGTGCAACACGATCTGCACGCAACAAGACAACTGGGTCAGCAGTATGCCTTTCTCCCGTTGGACCTTGTAATTGCAAAGAAAGCACTGATGGCCATTTGTCAAAATGAACAGTCCCAGAGGATTGTGGTGTGCGTTGATACGTTTCACTTCGCGTGTTCTTTCCTTGATACGTTTCACTTCGCGTGTTCTTTCCTTGATACGTTTCACTTCGTGTGTTCTTTCCTTGATACGTTTCACTTCACGTGTTCTTTCCTTGATACTCTGGGAAAACTCATGAGAGGAACAGCGTTTAGAGACATCATCGTTCAGTCGGGATCTGCGCCGTTGGCTTCCCCACTGAAGCCTTTGTGGTCGGGAAACACAAAACCCTGCCATCAGAGCCCTCGTCAGTGTTGGAAACCCCAGGGAGACTTCTGGGATAATTTCTCAAAGACTCACCAGGTCCAAAGGAACACTCCAAGGACGCAAATGGGCATCTTGAAATCCCCCAAAATGAAGGAAAAACCCTTAAAAAGTATACTATTAATATGCGAAGTTCAAGAAAGAGGTTCTTGGTGGCAAGAAAGGAAATACGGCATGGTCGGATACTGTTCATGAAAAAAACTCAAGAGATTCTTTCTGTAATTCCATACGGATGACGAGAGTTAAAATTTGCAGTTAACTCAAAACTGCCTGCTGTTTGAGTGGGCCACGCCTTTCGCAACTGCCAAAGAGGGAAGCGTTTTTTTCTGTTTTTTTAGTTGTTGTTGTTTTCTTATTTTGAATTTTTATTTAACAATGTCTGGATTCTTAAACCGCTACTGACGTTATGTGAGACAGGTACTTATGGACAGAAGAACTGACCAAACTATAAAGCAGGTATTGTGAATATTCACCCTGCTGATGTATGTGGGTGAATGTAAACATGAATGATTAATGATGATGTTGTTTTATTTACCAAATAAAACGCTAAGTAAATTGGGGTGACGCGATACTTGAAATTGTGGAGTTTTTGGTCAGAAATAGAACGTCTGTAGCACCCGGGTACACTTTAGCAGGTCATTCTTAATCAGGTCAGCTTAATCTTAGTCAAATAGAACACCTCTCTAACACAACAACATGCCATTTTTGTTGATGACATACTTTCGCGACAATACAAAAACAGTACATTTTTTAACCACACTCTGGTACATTCATATCGTAATTCAATTTGCAAATAACAAACCCTATCCCCCCCCCACCCCCCCCCCCCCCCCGGGGTACAAGAGAGGGGAGGGGTTATGGTCACCTGAAGGACTAGAACAAGAAGAAGAAGAAGAAGAAAAATAAACTGAATAAAAAAACAAAAATGATTGACGGATTCAACCAAATTCCATCCTTTAGCCCCGTTCAGGGTGTAGAAGATACAATAACAATGCATACACATTCAAGCGCAACTTCATTCCAACAATGTCAAATGAAACAAGCAAAATACACACACACACACACACACACACACACACACACACACACAAGAAACGAGAGCAGCATCACTCACCAGAAACAGGACCATGCCAAATAAGACAACGCTGATTGGTACACGCCCCATCGTTTTTCTCTACCGGTTTCCTGTGATCGAAAGACCCGTGGCTGTTGATCAGGAAACAAGCTGTTGATGAATCAGATGTGATACGTGTCAGAAATCATGCAGACATTCTACACTGTCCTTTATCATAACTGTTGACTCACACACACACACACACACACACACACACATTCAGTTTACGGGGTGGGTGAGTGGTGGTGGGTGTTTCTGTATAAAGGTAAAACATGTATAATACCTGTTGCACACATGAACTGTGAGTCTATCTGATTTTCTGTATAAAGGTAAAACATGTATAATACCTGTTGCACACATGAAATGTGAGTCTATCTAATTTTCTGTATAAAGGTAAAAGATGTATAATACCTGTTGCACACATGAAATGTGAGTCTATCTAATTTTCTGTATAAAGGTAAAAGATGTATAATACCTGTTGCACACATGAACTGTGAGTCTGTCCTTAATAATCAAGGCAATCGACATCTTGAAACTTTCCTCACTTGGCTACAAATAGCTATGAAATTAGGCCACCCTTCACGTACCAGCCGCGTTACTGTAACTGCAGTTCTAAATGTTGTCTTTCCTTCGAGCATCACTTTTGATTTTCAAACAGTCAGTGTGTTGTTGTGCTATGTATATTATTCGTTCCAGACACTTCAATGAATAGATTTAGCAGTTAACATGTAATTTGGTCATAGTATAACTGGATGACCAGATGGCCTGGACCAGCAAGTCCGTAACTTAAAATGTTTTGAAGATAAATATAACATTTGTAGGCAGAGACAAAGGAATGAAAATATATATACACATGTACTATGATGCTATTTTGAGGCACATAGACCTACCAGCACTTTCTTCAAATGGCTAAATTTAGTCTTGAAATTAGGTCACTACACGCACTGACTACATTATGGTGACTATCGTTCTGAACAGTGTGTTTATTTATCGCACTACTTGTGACCATTCACACAAATACTTTGCTGCACTAGATCTGTAATCACTATATTCATAAGCGCTCGAATTACCTGGAATCTAACTGATTTGTGTTGTTTAGAGTCTATCAGCCACACGTCAGGATAAGGTCACAGCAAGATGCCTTAACCAGCCAATCCATAATTATCAAATTAGGCGTAGGGGATTTTCTAATGCCTGAACAACAGGTGGTACTTCTGTTGCCTTATGTGGTAAAAGTCTTACTGTTCTACTTGTTCTGTCATACTTTTGTTACCTTGTGTGGCATTTGTGTTACTGTTCTACTTGTTCTATCGTACTTTTGTTACCTTGTGTGGTATTTGTGTTACTGTTCTACTTGTTCTGTCATACTTTTGTTACCTTGTGTGGTATTTGTGTTACTGTTCTACTTGTTCTGTCACACTTTTGTTACCTTGTGTGGTATTTGTGTTACTGTTCTACTTGTTCTGTCATACTTTTGTTACCTTGTGTGGTATTTGTGTTACTGTTCTACTTGTTCTGTCACACTTTTGTTACCTTGTGTGGTAAAAATGTTACTGTTCTACTTGTTCTGTCATACTTTTGTTACCTTGTGTGGTATTTGTGTTACTGTTCTACTTGTTCTATCGTACTTTTGTTACCTTGTGTGGTAAACATCTTACTGTTCTACTTGTTCTGTCACACTTTTGTTACCTTGTGTGGTAAAAATGTTACTGTTCTACTTGTTCTGTCATACTTTTGTTGCCTTGTGTGGTATTTGTGTTACTGTTCTACTTGGATGGGTACAACTGCCAGAAAACCAAAAAACTGAAAGGCAGGGGTCCAGGGGCCGCCGAGGTCCCTGGTGTGGTACAGGGGCAGTGCCCTGTTGGGGGGCCCAGGCCTCCCTTGAAGCAGAACAAAAATATCAGATTTAAAAGGCATTTCAGCCATTTGGAAGGCTCTTGTGCAATCAAAAACAGACATTTTCGTATAAAAAAAACAAACTGATTTGGTTATATGTTTTGTCTATAGACATATATATATAATATAATATATTTATGACAAAGTGATAAAACAATGAACACACACTGTTTAAAGACCTTAAATAGAGGAAAAGATTTGATATGGAAAATTCGCTTACCCGGATGGGTTTTGTACTAACTTGGCTTCCAGAAACATTAACGCACCAAACCTGAACACACACACACACACACACACACACACACACACACACACACACACACACACACGTATACGCACGCACACTCGCATACGCACATACACACACGCGCGCGCGCACGCGCGCACACACACACACACACACATACACACACACACACACACACACACACACACACACACACACACACACACACACACACACACAAGCACAATGATTCAAATAGGTAAAAAAAAAAAAAATCTGAGAACTATCTTGGCCTTCTGTCTAGAGTAGAAGTCGAGTTGGGGGGTGGGGGGTGGGGGGGCAAATTTCAAAGGACGGTTTGGAAAAACAGGAAAAAAGAACAAGCTATCTGAAAGTATATACATCATTTGTCTTCATAAACTGTGTAGCACACACACACACACACACACACACACACACACACAGAGTGAGAGACAGAGAGTACACACACACACACACACACACACACACACACACACACACACACATAACCGAATGCTGATATTCCCATCTAGCGGACACTTGGTCGTCTACAGAGGGAAACAGAACAAAACAAACAAACAAACAACCAAACACCTGCAGCAGCCAAACCACCCTCTCCTCACGACCTTCTCCAAGGACGCTCTCCCGGAGATCTGTTAGACACCTACGTCATTATACAAATACACTGTACACCAAACTTTAAGAAAAACGTCACACATAAATTGTGTCACAAAACATTGTTACACAACCATGGCACGCCTCTGGCGCTACGACCAGCTACAAAGAGAAACATGCAAGATAAAAAGCCTGTGCATAAACAACGGCAACACACCCGCCTCTAATAATCCCAACAGTCCAACTGCATCCGCCAACTTCGCCTGCGGAAAAGGGGACGATACGGATTCAAACTCCCATTTGAACAAAATTATAACAAAAAAATACTGCAACCACTTGGTCTGTGACAGAGACTACTTTTCCTATAAAAAAAAAGCCAGTTAGATTGCATAATACAGTAAGTAGTCAATACTTCTGTGTGTGTGTGTGTGTGTGTGACTCTCTCTCTCTCTCTCTCTCTTTGTGTGTGTGTGTGTCTCTCTCTCCGTGTCTCTGTCTCTCTTTCTCTCCTCTCTCTCTCTCTCTGTCTCTCTCTGTTTGTCTCTCTCTCTCTCTCTCTCTCTCTCTGGGACTGCTGTCTCTTCAAAATCCATCTTGAGAAGGCGCATTCCAGAACAGTATCGTTTCTCACGTGTTGCACTAAGTGGGTGTCATCCACTTCGTCGTCGTCGCCGCTGTCATCAAACGATATCGGTCTGATGCCCAAAGCTCTTAACACGATCCCCTGGTCCGTTTCGTTTCCAGTTACGAACCGACAACATCACGAACCGTGGCACAGGAGACAGGTAGTTGTTGAACCAACAACATCATGAACCGTGGCACAGGAGACAGGTAGTTGTTGAACCAACATCATGAACCGTGGCACAAGAGACAGGTAGTTGTTGAACCAACAACATCATGAACCGTGGCACAGGAGACAGGTAGTTGTTGAACCAACAACATCATGAACCGTGGCACAGGAGACAGGTAGTTGTTGAACCAACAGCATCACGAACCGTGGCACAGGTGACAGGTAGTTGTTGAACCAACAACATCATGAACCGTGGCACAGGAGACAGGTAGTTGTTGAACCAACAACATCATGAACCGTGGCACAGGAGACAGGTAGTTGTTGAACCAACAGCATCACGAACCGTGGCACAGGAGACAGGTAGTTGTTGAACCAACAGCATCACGAACCGTGGCACAGGAGACAGGTAGTTGTTGAACCAACAACATCATGAACCGTGGCACAGGAGACAGGTAGATGTTGAACCAACAACATCATGAACCGTGGCACAGGAGACAGGTAGTTGTTGAACCAACAACATCATGAACCGTGGCACAGGAGACAGGTAGTTGTTGAACCAACAACATCACGAACCGTGGCACAGGAGACAGGTAGTTGTTGAACCAACAACATCATGAACCGTGGCACAGGAGACAGGTAGATGTTGAACCAACATCATCACGAACCGTGGCACAGGAGACAGGTAGATGTTGAACCAACAACATCACGAACCGTGGCACAAGAGACAGGTAGTTGTTGAACCAACAACATCACGAACCGTGGCACAGGAGACAGGTAGATGTTGAACCAACAACATCATGAACCGTGGCACAGGAGACAGGTAGTTGTTGAACCAACAACATCATGAACCGTGGCACAGGAGACAGGTAGATGTTGAACCAACAACATCACGAACCGTGGCACAGGAGACAGGTAGATGTTGAACCAACAACATCACGAACCGTGGCACAAGAGACAGGCAGATGTTGCGGCATAACGCTAACACAGTTCTTCTGACGGGAACTGACAGCTGGCCGTGTTCGCTACGCTCACTGATGAACAGATTCCAACATTCCGCTTTTTCCACTTCTTCCACCAGTCGTTTCACAATGATCAGCAGAGGCTTAGTTTCTTTTACCAGCATCAGAAATAATTCATCACGGACTGGCTCCGGAAACATCTCATCCAAGCGTAGAGACTCTCTCAAGATCCTCATCAAAATGCCTTTGAAGTCAGACGCGGCAAGCACCGTAGTGAGCATGTACTTATTTCGGCCAAAGACCCGCTCGCTAACAATGTGTTTGAGCCATGATTCATTCATCGTAGTTGTAGTCACCCACGTCTTCCGTGGTGTTTTTATTGCTGGATTACAACAGTTAGTGGCAGCAACTGAGTCAGTCACAGCATCACAACAGTTAGTGGCAGGAACCGAGTCAGACACATCAGTAGCAGAATCTTTTTCCACCTCAGTAACAGTAGCAGAAGCGGCAGAATCGTCATGGAGCTTGCAGCTCAAATCCATATCCGCGGCTTGGTAACATTCACACCACCACACACACAAAAAATCTTCAGGATTCTCTTCCCACCCCCCCCCCCCCACCTCGATCCCCCCCCCCCCCCCACTCCCCATCCTTTATTTCTTAAAACAACGTCTACTCGCTAGAGGGAGAGAGTGTGAGCGAGAGACAGAGAGAGACGGGGAGACAGGAGTGATGCTCCTCGCTTTTAATGAGGATGTAAAGATTATAACCCCAGTTATTCTTTTGATACGTTCAACCAATCAGCATGATTTAAAATATTAGTACAGTTATTCTTTCATAACCCCGGTTATTCTTTTGACACGTTCAAACAATCAGCGTGATTTAAAGTATTAGTGCAGTTATTCTTCCATACAGCAATGCTGCTTTTGTGCGTTCCACAGAGAGGAGTGAGGAGGGAGTCACACTCTAATTATTCCTTTTCTTTTTCGCTTTTTGACAAATAAACGTAGTGCGCGCGCGCGAGTGTGTGTGTGTGTGTGTGTGTGTGTGTGTGTGTGTGTGTGTGGGCGCGCATGTGCGTGTGTGGGATCATTATACAGCAAGAATGGTACGATCAATCAATCAGCGTGATTCAAGGTATTCGTCCATTTATTCTTTCACCCTTACTGTTGCGCCTGCACTTTCCATAAAGAGTGACAGACAGAGACAGAGACAGAGTGTAGGAGGTGGGGAAGAGGCGTGTGTGTGTGTGTGTGTTGGGGGGTGGATAGACATCAACCCAGCCTATTGATGAGTAAGGAGGAAGAGGAGGAGAGAACTGTCTGAACTTTCAGCATTATCTGCCCAGGTTTCTTTATACAGCTAGAAATGAATATAAAATAACACATCAAAACCACACTGACGAAGTATTGTTTAGACCGTATGATATGTTTATAATAAAATTTCCCATATGGCCGGACATTATCCATATGGCCTATAATATATATATATATATATATATAGAGAGAGAGAGAGAGAGAGAGAGAGAGAGAGAGAGAATTATAACCTGTACTGTGGTAAACTGTAATATTGTAACTGTCTGATTCACTCTCATCCATGACAAAAAACAGAACAGATAAAATGATCGAGAACACTCACCTTTAATTAGTTTCAACCACCAAGCCTCTGAAGGGAGCGGTGAAGACTGACGGCCAGTGTAGACCAGTACACACACACACGCAAACTCAGCAGTCTGCATCAGTTGCGAAGGGAAAACTGCTCACTTCCAAGGCCTCTGACACATAATGATCACTGCAAACACTTCGTCCCTCCACCACAACTGGTGATTGAATATTAAGCAGGGCAGCGGAGGCTTGTCAACTGACTGATGTCGAGATAAGAGAGGAGTGGGTGATGGGTTGGGGAGGGGAGTCGGGGGCGTGGCGACTGGCTGGAATGGGGACAATGATATAACAGACCATGGGTGATGATGGAGTCTCCCGTCGGACCGACGGATGAGTAGGCAGGCAGGCTTATCTGTCGGTGTGTGTCCTTATATGGGAGAAGAGGCCGATTCTGGATGCGCAGCACTTCCCACAGGTGTTGCAAGGGAAAACGTCTCCAGAAGTTGAGCCCTGCTTCCTTCACTCACGCTTCTCCTTAATGGCCAGCGTTCTCTTGTTTTCAAAACGTCTTTATGCCACTAGAGCACAGCATCCTCCAGCGATAGCGGTCAAGGACATCAGTTTCCCAGGAAGCGATGTCTATGTCACAGGCTTTGAGGTTTGTCTTCAAGGTGTCCTTGAAGCGCTTGCAGGGTCTTCCAAGTTCGCGGTGGCCTTCCTTCAGCTGGCCATACAAGAGCATCTTCGGGATCCTGCTGTCTGTCATGCGGACGTGTCCTGTCCAGCGTAGCTGGCACTGGATTAGCAGGCTTTCGATGCTGGGCAGGCCGCTCCTCTCTAGGATCTGGAGGTTGGAGACCCTGTCTTGCCACTTTATGCTGAGGATATTTCGTAGGCATCTCTGGTGAAACTGCTCAAGTTGTTGAATGTGACGGCGATACGTCGTCCATATTTCACAGCAATACAACAAGGTGGTTAGCACAACAGCTCTGTAGGTTTTCATCTTGGTGCTGAGCCTGATGCCATTGTTGTTCCACGGCCTGTTGTTGAGTCTGCCAAAGGCGGAGCTGGCCTTGGCGATGCACAGTGTCACTTCTGCATCAAGGGCTCCATTGCTGGATAGGGTGCTGCCCAGGTAGCAAAACTTGTCGATGACTTGATCTGTGTGTCATCGATCTTGATTGCAGGTGGGGGGGAGGCACTGGCGTTCGGTGAGCTAGCCGGTTGGTACATGGACTCGGTCTTGCTGAGGCTGATGGTGAGTACAAAGCACCTGCAAGAGGTTGAGAACCTGTCCATAATGAACTGCGTGTCCTCATAAAACTCAAACTGATTTTTTTAATTCAAGGATTAAGACTGTAGGCATGGCCTATTCCTCCAATCTGTCCTTGCTTATCTACATCTTTTTACAATAACACACACATTTGAAGGAAAGTGGGAAATAAGTGAAACAAAATGCGTACAGAAGGACAGGTATGATACAGGAAACACACACACACGCACACACACACACACACACACGCGCGCACGCGCGCGCGCACACACACACACACACACACACTAAAGGTTGACAGATGGATAACTGAGTGAGAGAGGGAGAGAGAGAGAGGAGGGGGGAGGGTGTTGAGGGGGGAGAGGAAGACATATCAGTATCGAATATATAAAAGTAACTGGATAGCTAAAGCCACATTGTTGTTACTATCAAATACTATCAATTGTACGACAATTGCAACTAATACTACAATGACTACTTCCATCATTGATCTTATTTGTACAACTGCTAGTGTGATAGATAGATAGAGAGGGGGAAGAGACAGACAGAAACAGAGACAGAGAGATAGACTGAGACAGACGTATAGTTTGAGATAGAGAGGACATGGGCAAAATCGCGGACAACAGCGAATCGAGCTGTGCTGTGAACTTTCGCTTATAAAAAAAAAATAAAATAAAAAAAACAACAAAAAAAGACAAGGGGCACCAGCTGAAAATGAAAAACGAAACCTTTGGAGCAGCGGTCTGTTGCGGCAAAGGACTGGCTGTGTAGTGTACGCAGGTCTGGAAAGTGATGGATGGGGGTGGGTGAGAAGGAGGGAGTGCGGGGCGGGGAGGGAGGGGGAGAATTATATATCTCCCCCTATTCTTTTTTTCTTTTTCTTTTTTCTTTTTTGTTGTTGTTGCTGCCCTATCATCTGCACCGTTCCAGTGGCATTACTCCCACGCCGCTCATTTAGATTCCCTCATACACGGCAACACCCGGGGTCGTCCGTCGCAGTTCCAGCGTCGGCACCCCCTCCCCCTATTCCCCTCCCCCTCCCCCTTCCCCCTGTCGGTGTGTGTCCTCTTAATGGGAAGAAGAGGCCGATTCTGCATGGGCAGCACTTTCAATGATAATACCAATGACAATATCAGCAGCTCTTTCACTGGTTAAGGTCTTTCGCTTCGGCTCGATCGCTGTTGATCTGATTTTAAATAATTCACTTGTGTGTTTGTTTTTGG
This sequence comes from Babylonia areolata, assembly GCF_041734735.1. Classification (NCBI taxonomy): domain Eukaryota; kingdom Metazoa; phylum Mollusca; class Gastropoda; order Neogastropoda; family Buccinidae; genus Babylonia; species Babylonia areolata. The sequence continues at coordinate 4,675,579 of NC_134887.1, forward strand.
TTTCTCTGTGTGTGTGTGTGTGTGTGTGTGTGTGTGTGTGTGTGTGTGTGTGTGCGTGCAGTGCGCGCGCGTGTGTGTGCGAGAGCGAGAGCGAGAGAGAGAGATAGAGCTGGAACGATAAAATCAAACAATATTTCTAAAAGGATATCCGGTCTGCTTGGCTTTTTTTAAATTTTTTATGGTTACCCAGCATGTATCATTCATGGAATATTGCATCAGAAAGCAAGCAAACACAAAAACTAAAACTAAAACTACAAAAAACAAAAAACAAAAAGCCATGAATTAAATGTCAAATCTTTTATACCGAATGCATACAATTGTTCGCTTGTTTTTGTTTAGTTTCTGTACGCTGACAGATTCAACGATATTGTGTTTTTCCCATTGTGAACGTGTCGATATTTTTGTTTTCTCTATAAAGAGTAATGCCAATTCTCTGTCTGTCAGTCTGTTTGTCTGTCTGTTTCTGTCTCCCTCCCCTCCCCCTCGCCCCCACCCACACACACCCTCCCCCTCTCTCTTTCTCTTTCACACACACACACTCATGCACGCACACACACACACGCGCGCGCGCACGCACACACACACACACACACACACACACACACACACACACACACACACACACACCAGACACTGGAAGCAAACGATTAGTATACAGTTCTCGTCATTTTTACTCATCATGAAGCAGACAGTGCAGCAAAAAGGGGAGCAAAGAATTTCACTGGTAGTACAAAAGCATCATGCTCATTGTCATATAAAGAAATGAGTAGTATACTTGAAAGAGACTTTAATAAGGGTGTCAGTTCAACTTTAAAACCTCGTCAGGACTCCCTCGGAATTTGGTGCGATTCGCAGACCTCTCTTAACTAAATAAATCAGATTGGTTTCTAATCCGCTGTGGACAAGATATTGTTCTGTAGCCAAGTGCATTCGGTTTAGTGGTGTTTCAGTTACGCATATCTTTTTAACTGTAAGTTGATGGAACCTTACTTACTTACTTGAAAGTGTGTCATCTGCAGTCACACTGAGGAAACGTTAAAGCTTTTGACTTTTTACACTCATTATCAGTTGTTCCTCTTGTCAGGTCAACGACTTCCCTCTTACTGAGTTCATTCAGTAACATTCTTTAACTCTCTCCAAATGAACGGCGAAAGAGAGGACGTTAACAGCGTTTCACCCCAATTACCATCATCAAAATATTGCAAGCGGAAGGCTCTTATACTGAAGACGTGAACGTTGACAAAGAATACCACAATTCTGACGACGGAAGCTAAAGGTTGGGTCATTCAGACACCCA